>NW_007726919.1:87153-96369 GCF_000696425.1 Galeopterus variegatus
GCAACACCGAGGGTTGCAATCCTGTTGCCGGTCCCCGGTCCGGTACGGGGATGACACTGAGGGTTGCGATCCGTTGCCAGTCATAAAAAAAGAAAAAAAAAAAAAAAAAAAAAAAAAAAGAGCACATACTGTATGATTACATTTCCATAAAACTCTAAGAAATGCAAACTAATCTATAGTGACAGACAACAGATGGGTGTTCTTGGGAATGCGGGCAGGCAAGGGCAGGAGGCAGGGAGGGATTACCAAGGTAGCACAAGAAGACTTTTGGGGGTGATGGATATGTTCTCTATTTTGATTCTGGTGGTGATGGTTTCCTGGACATATATGCCTGTCAAAATTTATCAAATTGTACACTTTAAAATGTGCAGCTTATTTTACATCAATTATACCTCAATAAAGCAGTTTAATAAGCAGGGAGAGAGAGAGAGAGAGAAGCCTGCTGGTCAGAATAGCCAAGAGCCAGGAAAGAACAACAAAAGAAGAAGAATGGAGAGAAGCCTGGAGCCAGGGCAAGGGAACCAGGAGTAAGGTGATCATCTGGCACCCTGTGGCCTTCATGCTATGGGAAGGTGGCCTGCCTTGGTCAGGCCCCGCCCTGGGCATGGCGGACTAGGAAGAAACTCACCTGGGAGAGCCATCCAGGCTCCAGTTCATGTCTGGCCACAAGATTTTTCCAGAACCTGTGCCAGGCTGGCTCCCAAGGATGTACGCCTTCTGTGAGGCAGAGAAGCCACACTCTCAAACTGGCTTTGAACTGGACCTTGCTTATCAGAAAAACAAGGGATTGGGGCCAACCATTCTGAGCCATGCCTGGCTTTCTCTTTTCTAAGCCAAGGTCAGAAGCTTTTTGGTTGAAGAGTGAAGCATTACTCACAAGGACAGTGGCCCCATGGTACTCAGCACTTTTTTGGGAGTGAGGAGAAGGATGGAGGTTAACTTAGGTTTGGGGACCTTCTTAAGCTTGTCATGCTGACCACATGGCAGGCAGAGCTGTCTCCAATTACTTTCACCCTCCAGTTTATCATAGGTGTGAAATGGCTTATGGTGACCATGCTCGCCATCAGTGACTACCACTTTCTACACGACTACCACATACTGAGTATGTGACATTGTTTATAAAGGACAGACAGAACTTCTTCCAGTTTGATTTAATCAGCCACACAGCTGCCTTTCTTTACTAGTGTCACCTCTGTTAACTAAGCAGCAATAGCAATCTCCTCCAGAGCTAGAAGCCTTTGGGAAACCTGCATTTATCTTTGGTGGCTCTAAGTGACCCTCCTAGAGAGGGAAGAGAGAAGCAGTGGCATGCCCTGTCGGGGAAGGCCGATAGAGATGTGGCATCACTGGAATTTATACAGACTCCTTGAAGACAAACTCCAACTCTGGATTACTATTTTTAAGATTAAGGTATAATTCACATCTGATAAAATTCACCCTAAGTGAGTAGGTCAGTGAGTTTTGATGAATGTGTGCAGTAGTGTAACCATCACCATAATTAACACACAGAACAGCCTCATCTCTCCCAGAATTTCCCCACACCCCTTCATATTCAACCCCTCTCCCCACCCCCAGTCCTGACAACCATTGATTTGTTTTCTGTTCCTAAAGGTTTGCCTTTGCAGTAATATCACATAAATGTAAACAGTCTGTAGATGTTTGAACATGACGTCTTTCACTTAGCATAATGTTTTCAAGTTTCATCTGTATTGTAGAATGTATCAGCAATCTGTTTCTTTTTATTGCTGAGTGATATTTCATCATATAGATGTACCACAGTTTATTCATTCCCAGCTGAAGGACATTTGGGTTGTTTACAGCTTTGAGCAATTTTGAATAAAGCCACCATTAACATTCACATATAGGTTGTTATGTGAACATGGATTTTTGTCTCAGTTAGGCGTGGGGTTGTTGGGTCATAAGGTAAGTGTATTTTAGCTGTATAAGAAACTGCCAAACTATTTTCCAAAGTGGTTGTACCATTTTACATTCCCATGAGCAGTATTAGAAAGTTTCAGTTGCTTCACATCCTGGCCAGCACTTGGTATTTATTGTTAGTTTGCATGTTTGTTTGTTTTTTTAAGCCATTCTAATAGGTGTGTGGTGGTATTTCATTGTGATTTTAATTTCCGTTTCTCCAGTGGCGAATGAGGTGGAACAGCTTTTCACATGCTTGTTTGCCATCGACATTGCCTTCTTGGGTAATGTGCTCCAGCTTTATTTTTAGTAGCTGAGGTTGAGACTCTCTATACAATAGGGCTGTTTTCTTGTACCTGCCTGCACAAGCTGTTTTAAAACTCAAAGTAAAACAGTGCACACTGAGAAACTGGTGGGGAGGGGAAGAGCAGATAACAAAGACCAGTATAATGCTGCCAAAAGAAAGCGCGTTTAATTACAATATAGAAAGGCAGAGTGAATGTTTTGTCAGATGAATACAAGACCCAGGAGCATAAGAAGAGAGAAGGAAGCCTTGGTGGTATTACCTCTGAGGCGACCCTCCTGTAGAGAGGGAAATTCTGTCTCTCTAGGAGGGTCGCTCAGAGTCACTGAAGATAAATGCAGGTTTCCCACAGGCTTCTGGCTCTGGAGGAGATTCTATTGCTGCTTAGTTAACAGAGGAGACACCAGTAAAGAAAGGCAGCTTGTGTGGCTGGTTAAATTGAACTCAGAGGAGCAAAGATATGCTACATTTAGCATGAAAAAGATGAGACACGTTCTGCTATTCTAGAAGACAACTCAGTGAGATTCTGTTTCCTTGGGCCTTTCTGGAGGAGAGATAGGAGGCAAAGTGATAACATGGAGTGGCTACGAGTTATAAATACAAAACATGGAACTGTGCAAAATAGGACACTACAGCCAGAACATGACTTTGTGCCTCACTGTATTTAGCTTTTTGTCAAGTTCTTAAAGAACAGGGTGCCTTCCATCTTTCTGTGAGGGTTTTTTCCCTTTGTGGGTGTGAGGTGAGGTTTTGCTTCTTTCTGCTGAAGAGAAGTATTCCAGTGACAGCAGCACATTCACCTCTTAGCTTAGGTTGGACCAGAAACATTTGCAGTGCTTTTAGAAGACAGCAGGGCTGTGCCAAGGGCTCGGTGTGTGAGGTGCTGACCAGAATCAACTGCCGGGTAGGTCACCTCACTGCTGTCCTTCCCTGCCACCCCTTCTGGGGCTTCAGTCTGCACAGACCCTCTGAGGAAGAGGAGAAGGAGCAAAGCATGTGTTTTGTTTTCTTCCATGTGTTGATCAGTCAGGTACAGCCACAAGAGGCGTCCGAGGAGAAGCTCAGGAAAACAAGTTTGTTATACTCACAGATCCCAGAGGTGGGAGGCAGGGCATGCCATGCAGAGCCACGTGGGAAAGACACTGGGTGGTCAGAAGGCAGAGGGCAGGAGCGAAGGGAAAGGCAAGGCAGGGCAGGGCAGGGTGAACAGTTTAGGATGGGCTAGTTTGAATGATTTTGGTGGGCTCTAAGCTATAGGGCCGGTCCCTAAGTTCCTGGTACCTGGCCCTGGGATGGTTACGCAGTGGAATATTGCCTCCTGGGGTGTACAGGCCAGGTATGGTTCTGGATTAGTTAGTTTGTATATCAAAGTCATGCTCTCAGCTGGGCCCTCTGCTACCTCTAACAATCGGCTATCCCTGGAGGGGCAGTCTCTCCCCAGCCAGAAAGGTTAAGACATCAACACATCATAATATACAGAAAATTTCAAAAATATTTACAACACACCATGGAAAACCTGCTACACTGCTGAAGTCTTGGACCTAAACATGGATTTAATTAGCAATAGGAAGGAAGGCTGATGTGGAGAACGGAAGCCTTCCACACACTTATTACAGTCATGAGCTGCGTCACGACGTTTCAGTCAATGACAGATTGCATATGTGACCGTGACTACACCATATAGCTCTAGGTTATGCGGTGTGTAGTAGGCTATACCATCTAGGTTATGAGGACACTCTGCGATGGTCACACAGTGACAAAGTTGCATTATGACGCATTTCTCAGAACATATCCCCACTGTGAAATTACACGACTGTATTCCAAAAGATCACCTCAAAGAGGAAGTGAATCTGGGATAGAGTCAGCTCGGCAGAAGGGACAAGATATAATTCAGGAGAAATATCATCAACAAGCACCCAGTGGAAATGTAGCAATGTGCTGCCTCGCTGTTGGCCATCAGGTGCCCAGCTGCAAATAGATGCCATGTGCCCTAACCTGCAGGGCAGGGGCTGTAAAGTCATTCTTCTTTGTGTACCCCACCCCCACAAGATACTAGAGTGCTGAGAATGCCAGAGGCTGTCTCTCCCAGATAGAGAACATGAAATAGTTTCATTACTTTCTTCTCCCTGAGAGCTCTTTAGAAAACAATCATTCATTTAAGCAACCAGCCTCCAGGCCAGACCAAGCAGGCCTGGAGAAGGGTGGCTCCTTTGTTCTCCTCAGGATGGTTGTCTGGGTGAAAAGCTTAGGGGTTGGGACCTTGGCCAGAAATTGCTTTCACTCTCATGGTTCTATTCTGAAGATTTATAGATTTTTATTTATTTATAGGCTTATAATGTTATAGATGTTCTAGTTTTGAATATTTTTCTTTGCTCAGTGAATGACCCTCCCTCATCCTTTCCATAAACTCACATGAAAGAAAACATATTCCTTTCCCTTCTGGCTCCAGTTGCATTAGAGTCACAGGTGGTTCTATCTTTGGGGATAAAGGAACAGCCATCCACTCCCTTTAACTGCGTGCATGGTTTGGCCCAAGGCATTGGGTGTGACTCGGTGAGTTCACCCTAATTCAGGGCATCACCTGATGGTTCTGTTTCACTGGAGAAAGATCTCTACTGGAGAGGCCTGGACCTGAGACTTGTTCCTGAAAGGGCCCTGGCTTGACATTGCAGAATCTTCCTTCTTCAAACCTGCACAGCTTTGAGCCTCTACTGCACGAGGGTCTCAAGCAGTCTTACCTGGGCAGAGAATTGCTAGAGAATTTACTACTATATCAAGGGTTTCAAACTCCAGCTATTAATTTTGGAATGTTGTTTATGTACTGCTGCAACATATAAGTTTTCTTCATTGATTTTTTAAAAGTTTTTATTATGGCATATTTGCTATTGCTATAAACTATTTAGATTTATGAGTTGGAATATTCCATTCTTAGGCATACCCAGCACAGCCCAAGAATTCCAAAGAAATAATTATTATATATGTTCAGTTCTTAGATGTCCTTCAATAGTGCTCTCACTGCGCATACAAAATATGAGCCCAAGGGGAGGTTTGATGGCTGGCTTATTTTCTTCTTGAACTGGACATAGGTGGGAGGATGTCTTTTCTTTCTGCTTCCAAAGAACTTTTATTTTCTGGCACAGAGAAGAACACAGAGCTGAATATTTAATTAGGAGAATAAGCACCAGGAACTTGTAATAAACTTAGTAGGAAGAAAGAAAGGTAGAAAATCTAAGAGTGGGTAAAGAAGGCTTTCTTATGCAAAATAATACATATCCATGAAGAAAAATCATCAAATTTAGAAAAGTAAAAGGGAGAAAATAAAAGTCACCCATTTCTGTAGATTGGATGCCCTCCCAACCTCATTAGGCTTTCACCGCACTGTAACTGTTGAGGGCGGGAAATCCTATTACGATCATTGAAAGGTGAGGCCTTGAAGTGGTGATTAGGTTGCAGGACCATGCTGTAGTAAATGGATTAATAATGGTGGTCAGGGGCATGGTTCTGAGGACTTTAAAAGAAGAGCACATGAGAGGTCTCTCTCTGCTCCACCATTTTCTGCCATCTGAGACCCCTGGGTCTCTGTTGCTCCCACCAAGACCCTCACCGGATGTGTTCCTTGGATTTTGGACTTTCCAGCCTCAGAAACTGTAAGCAATAAATTTTGTTTTCATTATAAATCACCAGTTCCAGGTATTTTGTTATAAGCAACAGAAATTGACTAATACACCCATAATCCCATCACTTGGAGTTAATCATTGCCAACATTTTGATGTATGCTCTTCCAGAGAGTGTATGTCTGCAATGTGTGTATGTGCATTTTTGTATCCATATGTGTGTATATATATATGATTTTTTTATTACAAAAATGGTATATTGTCTGTGTTTGTAACTTACTTTTTAAAATTTCAAATATAGGGCCGGCCCCGTGGTGCACTCGGGAGAGTGCGGCGCTGGGAGCACAGCGACACTCCCGCCGCGGGTTCGGATCCTATATAGGAATGGCTGGTGTGCTCACTGGCTGAGCGCGGTGCGGGCGACACCACACCAAGGGTTGCAATCCCCTTACTGGTCACGAAGAAGACAAAAAAATAAAATAAAATAAAATAAAATAAATAAAAATTCAAATATATCATAACAACTTTTCATGTCAATATGTATATCAGCAGATGGAAGGGTTGCAATCCCCTTACTGGTCACGAAGAAGACAAAAAAATAAAATAAAATAAAATAAATAAAAATTCAAATATATCATAACAACTTTTCATGTCAATATGTATATCAGCAGATGGATGTACCACAATTTACCCAACTAATTCCCTCCCAGTTAGGTCTTTGCATCAAACTAATTAGACAACTAACAAGTTCTACATGATCTGGCACCAAAGTTCAGAAAAGAGTTTTACAAATTAGAAAAAAATTAAGTACAATGTCATAGGCTTGGGGGCTGGGGGAATAACTAACCATGAAGAGTTGGGGGGGGGTTGGGGAGAAACATCGACTACTATGCCAAGGGCGTAAAAAAACTAAGGTGAGTTATAATGGTAACCAGGTAATGGATCAAAAAAAAAATTAAATCTATGATGTCAAATAAAAGTATAGTTTTGAAGCTGAATATTCTAATTCTTTTCTTAGACAAGTTGTATTAACCTTTTTGAGCCTCAGTTTCTTAATTTGTACAATGGAATAAATTGTTTCTATACTAGAGTGACTGCAAACATAAGTTATTATAAAGACTCTGAACAGTGCCTGGCATAGAATACGTGCTCAATATTTCTTCATTTCCCCTTGTTGTTACACTTCTACCCCTTTGGGTTGTATTATTCTGGGAAGGTGTTTGGAAGGGAAGAGTTGGACTCCACACTGTGAACAGACTCATGTGCTATTCTGCTCTGGTAACATAAGGGCCAGTTATTGGCAAGGTGGTCAGAAGTTACTGAGTTTCATGGAGATGATTTTTCAAGTTAAATGAAACTTTATGGGTAAAAGGCCTTTGTGAAATTTTTTCCTGCTGCTGATCTAGTTGGCCACAGGTATGGTGTAACACAGTGGTTCTGAGTGTGGTCTCCAGACAGCAGCAGCAGAAGCATTACCTGGGCACTTGTTAGAAATGCAAATTCTTAGGCCCCACCTAAGACCTACTGAATCAAAAACTCGGGGTGAATCCAGCAATCTGTGTCACAACAACCACTCCAGGCGGTTCTGATATATGCTAAAGGCTGAAAATGACTAGTGTGGCAAGAGTCCTGGAATCTAAGAATCACTATGTCTGGAATATCTCTAGCTCCACTATCCACTGTGGGACCTTGGGCAAGTTGCTTCCCTTGTCAAAACTTCCATTTTCTCATCTGGGAAATGGGAAGGTAATATCTTCCCTGTAACCTCAAATGATTGTTTCATAGACCAAATGAATTTAGGAAGGTAAAAGATATTAAAAAAACAGTCATCCCTTGGTATCTGTGGGGGATTGGTTCCAGGATCTTCCACAGATACCAAAATCCGTGGATGCTCAAGTTCCTGATGTAAAATGGTGTAGTATTTGCATGTAACCTATGCATATCCTCCCATATACTTAAACTCATCTCTAGATTACTTATAATACCGAATACAATGTAAATGCTATGTGACTAGTTGTTACACTGTATTGTTTATGGGATAACGACAAGAAAAAAAAGTCTGTATATGTTCAGTTCAGATGTAATTAAAAATTTTTTTTCCATTCGCAGTTGGCTGAATCCATGTATGCAGAACCCATGGATATGGAACTCACGGATATGGAACCCACAGACACAGGGCCAACTGTAGTGTATTATATAAATGGAAGGTATACTTATTATTCCCTGTCCTTATGCAGGGCAATGTATAAAGCATCCCTATTAGATGAAAAACGGGTCTATTTTTGTTGATCATTAAAAGGTTCTGTGACTTCAATGGAAAATCCCACTGGTGGTTTCAATAACCATCATGGCATTTTCTCCTGTGTAAACCTAAATCCCTGTGCAAGTACCATAAGTATCTCAAAGATGTGAAGATGATACCAATCAACAGGAATGAAAAATATCTGGCAAAATAAAAAGCACTTACACACACAGGGTAACATGTATTTTTGTTCTGCGTTTTTGGTCCTTAGTGAAAATGGGGAAGAGCAGGTCACCACCTTGTGGGTGCACAACCCTTGTCTACATGAAGAGTGTTATTAAATTATCTCTCCGACTTCCTTTCTTTCCAGGCTGAGTAGTTCTACTTTCTTTCACCTCTGCTCAAAGGCCTTATTGTTCTCCACTTTAGTCATCTTTGTTTCTCTTCTCTGAACCCTTTCCAGATTCTTTAGCCACAGCCTCTTGTGACATCCAGTCCTCTTCAGTTCTGGAGCCAACACTGTACACAGAACCCAAGTCACCATAAGAGAGGGTTCTGGGAGGATGACCTCATGGTTCTAGCACACTCACTCTAAGAACAAAGCCCTGCCCTGATGCCTCAGATTCAGGGCGGTGGCTCCTGGCAAAGCTCAGATGTTTTTCAGTTTTACTCTAACTTACCTTGTCATTCATGTTCTATTTTTCATTTCTCCTTGTGTACCATCTTTTATTTGTGCCTAATGATCTTTTCTATTCTCCAAACTTCTTTGATTTCTCTAATGAAAAGTAAATTTCACGTATTTATCTATGCACAGAAATTTGGAATATATGTGCGTGAAAATATTGGAAGGAGAAACACAAGAATCTTAGAAGTAATTTTCTCTGGGAAGTGAGATTACAGGCGATGTCATTTATTTTCTTTGGCTTCTCTGAATATTTAAGTTTTTCTATGATTGACACATCAGTTGTTTTATTTTTAGAAAGGCAAAAATGAAATGGAAAACTGACTTCCTGCATGCTCCCAGGACAACAAAGGAAATGTGAAGCGCTTGTGTTAAGTAAGGTCTCACTGCCCCACGTGAGAGTCTCCATTCCAGGAGAATACACAGCTGTGCTTGGCCATAGTGTTTGTGCAGGACT
>NW_007726919.1:96702-97614 GCF_000696425.1 Galeopterus variegatus
ATTGGAAGGAGAAACACAAGAATCTTAGAAGTAATTTTCTCTGGGAAGTGAGATTACAGGCAATGTCATTTATTTTCTTTGGCTTCTCTGAATATTTAAGTTTTTCTATGATTGACACATCAATTGTTTTATTTTTAGAAAGGCAAAAATGAAATGGAAAGCTGACTTCCTGCATGCTCCCAGGACAACAAAGGAAATGTGAAGCGCTTGTGTTAAGTAAGGTCTCACTGCCCCACATGAGAGTCTCCATTCCAGGAGAATACACAGCTGTGCTTGGCCATAGTGTTTGTGCAGGACTGCCTCAGTTTTGACACTAAAACTAGACAAACTAGGATAGTTAGTGACCTTGCCTCTCAGCCCACTCCGTCGTCTTCTTCTCTGTTGAACCACTATGGTCACCTTCCGATCTGTTGTGGCACTTCTCTCATGTGTCTTGCTGTAACATTTCTAGGGAGCTCAGCTCAGCTGGGTCTTGAGGATAGGAAGAAGCCTCGGGAGCATCACTCACCTCTGTTGGTTCCAGTGAGGCTTAGCAGCAGTCAGAAGGCAAATGTGAAGAGCCAAATGAACTGAGATCCCTACTGTGGAGAGGGAGGAAGAGCAAAGCCTTTGGGACATCATGAAAAGATGAAGGTTCAATGGAAGAATTGATGTTGCTAAAGAGGCTATTGATAGTGCTTTGTGGTAACGCCTCTCAAGAGGGTGGAGGGATAGACTCAACAGCAGTCCAGTCTTTCTTTCCTTTGATGTTAATTATTTGGGGACTTTTGCTAACTGTATTGCTCCCCCTTTTTAAGAATATGTTATATTTATCTTATCTGAAGATGTGAGTTTATGAATGTTTCATTCTAAATCAGTGGTTCTCAATCCTGGCTGCACAGGAAAATCACCCAAGAAACTTCTTTTTTTTTT
>NW_007726919.1:98906-101610 GCF_000696425.1 Galeopterus variegatus
GGAGCGCCGCCGCACTCCCAAGCGGCACACTGTAGCAGTGCGCCACCGGGCCGGCCCCCACCCAAGAAACTTCTACAATGCTCAGGCCCTACCCTAAGACCACTTAAATGAGCATGTCTAAGAAGGGAACCTAAGGAATTTATATATATATGTACATATATACATACATATACATAATAATTGAATATAATAGTTACTTACATAAAAAGGAATTTATATATCCGAATATAATTACATATGAAATATAATATTTCATACACACACACCACACACACACACACAGAATTAGGGTTGCTCCCGGGTGGCCTAGGCTAGTGGTGAGGACATCACGTTCCCATCAGGTGTTCAGAAAGCACAAGAGACTTCACCCAAGGATTTCAACAACAGTCTATGCTTTCCCACACTGGACAATTTTGGATCCAAACTGAGTTATATGAGGGTCAGATGCTTGTAGGTAGGGCAGATATATGCAGACCTGCTGGAGAAAAGAAATGAACTGCATGTGTGTTTGTTTTATCTTTTCTCAGAGGTTCAGAGCCAGGTCACTGGGGATGTTAGCAATAAGTGTGAGGCCAAGGGAGCCCGACCCTCAGCTCAGCCCAGAGGCTCTAAGCCAATGGTTCAGAATCATGGCTGTACATAAGAATCACCTAAGGATTTCTGAAACATACAGATGCCTGTTCACCACCCCCAGGGATTCTGACTTTATTGGTTCGAGGTAGGGTCTGGTGTATCCACACTATTTAAATGTTCTCCAGGTAATTCTTATGTAGCCAGGGTGACAATCACTGGTTTTAGCTTTGGTGGGCAAGCAAATTGGTGGTCATTGGGAGGGGGCTGGGGAGTGGGAAAGTGGTAAAGAGTCTCAGAGGACTTTGTCTGCTTAGTACAAGGGTGATTAACCCTGGCATTGGTCCAGGTGCTGATTTTTGTTTTGCCATCTTTTGCCTATTGATTTTTTTTCAGTTTTACAATTTTTAATGTTTTAAAATGTCTATTCTTCTTTTGGATTCTCAAATTTTAGTTACATCACAGTCACCAGGAAGACTTGTTAAAACAGATTACTGGACCCCACCCCCCAAGGTTTCTGATTCAGCAGTTTTGAGGTGGGGCCCAATATTTGCATTTCTTGTAAGTTCCCAGGTTACGCTGGTGCTGCTAGTCAAAGAACCAATGAGAACTGCTGGTCTTAACTTATTTGATTACTTTATCCTTTCATTATTTCAGCTTTCTCGGTTTAATGTTTTTAGTTAGATCTCAATTTTTCTCAGCTTGTGTTTTCCTCTTCTCATTAAACTGTATTACATTTAAATCTTTCCCTTAATCTGTATTTTATCTAGATTTTCCTTACCACTTTAACTCTGATTTTTTACTCCATTTTATTTTACTAGTAGTTGTTGCCCTTTTTTAAAAGCAGTTTTCAATATACAGTGCATTATTATTAACTATAGTTACTGTGTTGTACGGTAGATCTCTTGAATTTATTCTGCCTAACTGAAATTTTGTATCCTTTGACCAACATCTTCCCAGCCATCCCCTCTATATAAAACTGTAAAAACCAGTATATTATTTGCCCTTTTTAACCATATGACAGACACTCTTGGTCACCCTCTCCAGAGTCATGCAAATGACCCCCAACTTTACTGTTAGCCAAACCCCTATTCTTTTGATTTATTAGGTAGTCATGTGTTTCATGAGCCCCTCTCAAGTCTCAGGGGGTGACTCCTGATTAGACTAAACCAGTAAAGGTAATTCCATTTCCCTTGCCAGTGGTTGGCTTCACTGTGGCAATGAAATGTGAAGGGAAGCCTGTTAGTGGCCTCCGGGAAAGTGTTTCTTATAACAGGACTCAGGAACACTCTCTTCTCCAGACTTCAGACACTGTTGTGTGAGGGTTTGATACTTGGAAGAGGAATAGCCATCTGGCTCTGTGAGGGAACAAGCCTCAGGACCAAAGTCAATAAAATCTTGAAGATGGCAGAGCAGAAAGACTGAAGGAACCCAGGTCCTGGATAATGTTGTTCTGCCACTGGACCAACAAGCCCAGCAACTGCATTATTTACAGACTTTTTGTTATGTGAGATTCTCTTTGTTGTATAAGCATTTTAAGTTAGGTCTTCTGTTACTTGAAGCCAAAAGCATTCTAAGTGATACATATTATTTTAGTCTTCTAAATAAAATAACTGTATTTTTATTTGTCTGTAGTATTTGTGGGTATATGTCATAATAAATTCCTTGAGATCAGGAATCATGACATTTTATCTGGAGTTTTCCTGAGGTTTTGAATGCAATATTGTTTGAGAGAACAAATGAATTATTTCATTTTCATAAACATTAAGATTTACTTTGTGTCAGGTTTCTGCTAACAACTGGGAACACTAAAATGGAATTGAGCATGTAGCACTTTTGAAAGGGCTTTATGCTGAGGATGCCTGTGGATGGACCCAGCTCACTCTCTCAGATTTGGGGCCAGTTCTCCCCTTGGCTCCCTCTCATCCAACCCAAGTGTCCTCTCTCATTGGCCTCTCCTTAGATTTCCATGCTTGTGAGTTCTGTCCTTTCCCTTTCACCACCATCTGGCCAGAGGGCTGCAAATCCTTCAGTCCAGGTTTCAGAGGGACAAGATTAGTTTATTATCACCCTTCCAGGGCAAGAGCCCTCAGGCTCACTGCCTTGTGGGTCTCTGGACAGCTTGGGGTCAAGC
>NW_007726919.1:102193-118538 GCF_000696425.1 Galeopterus variegatus
TCCTCTACTTATCTGCATTTTCTAATTTTTCTACAGCGAGCATGTATTACCTGAAAAATATTTAAAATGTTGTATTAAAATATGAATTGTAAGTAATTAAAAGGAGAGACAGTCATTTACTGGGTGTAGTGCCCAGCATGGTACCATAAGTAATTAAGTGCCTTTCTTTCTAATGCCTTTTATGGTAATGATCTCCATTTTAGCGTTAGCAAATGTAAATGACACTAGATACCCCATGCTTACACTGTAGCCTATTTTGCTTCATTTGAATGTCGAATTGTAGTAATAAACCTATTTGGGTTAGTGTCAGATGATACTCACATGAATATTTGTACTATGACTTCACTTACAATATACTTAAATAAGCACCCAAAAGGACAGCCTGTGCAAGATGCTATTTTCATCTGCTTCCAATTTCTCAGTAAGTTGTGTCATCCTAATTGTAGCAAAGAACTCAGCCCTCAATGAAAACCCACCAACATCACATGCAATGCGACTTGCAACCACTTTTATAATATGGGCAGGAGAAATAAATGCCACTTAGAAGAAAATGTTCTTCATGGATTGGACTTCCTAAAATATTGGCCAAGTCTTTTTGCTACTGTTCTTAAAATGTCCAGGGCTTCCTATTGCCAATAGAATCCATTCCTCATTCCAATCTCTGGGACCTTGTCCCAGCCTTCCTTTCCAACCTTATTGCCCACCACATCTCTTTCTACATCCCACTTTCTAACCACATGTGATTGTCCTTCCCTGAACAAGCCAAGCACTTTCAGATCTCTCTATATCAAAAACTCCCCCTGTGGGTGGGTATACAACAGAATGTGACCAAGAGCCACCACCAAAGAGAAAACACAGTAGCTGTTTCACTGACACTTGAGTAATTTTCCATCCGTTTCTTCTAATTACTACACCCCTAGAATTGTGACTTTTCTACTTTCGCTTCAGTGGCAGCCCCTTTCCCTAGATCACCTTCTGAAGTATAGCACATATTCACTCAACCATTTAGTTTAAAGATGACTGCAGTATACCTGCAGTATATATTTTGGGGTTCCACAGGAGAGTCAGCAGAACATAGAGCTAGGGCCAATGACCTGGATTCCACCCTGTGTGACCTTGGGTCAATCCCTGGAGTGCTTCCTCAGATGGCAGAGGGAAATAAAGATGCCTGCCCTGATGACCACAAAATTTGTGATGAGGAGCAAAGAGATGTGAAAACACCTTGTAAGCTGAAAAGTATACACAGCATGAGGTGTTAACATCTCAATAAATCTCATTATTCACTTAATTTAGCACTGGATTTCTCAGCCTCAGCACTACTGACATTTTGGGCTGGGAAATTCTTTGTTGTGGGGTCTGGGCTGTGTGCTGCAAGATGTCTACCCCCTAGAAGCCAGTAGTACCACCAAGTCATGACAGCTGAAAATGTTTCCAAATACTGCCAGATGTCCCCTGGGGGTAAAATGCCCCCCAATTGAGAATGACTGGTTTAGTATGAACTTTTAGAGCTGTACTCTGGTCACACTTCCATCTCTTCCCTCCAACTATTCCTCAGCCCCATCCATGGTCTATTCTGGTCATCAAATAAAGAAGGCTTTTTTTATTCCATGTTGGGATGCCTCTCCCCACCCCATCCCACCCCATGCCAACATTTTATAAAGATGTTTTTCACGTTATCCACGTATAAATTTAGTAGCTTCTCTGAATTCTGTCCACAGGATCTCCTGGTACAGAGCTTCATTTCCTGACATTTAACTCAAAAATACTTCCTCTTTTCCAGATAATCCTACTTTTGACATACAATTTCTGATTTTGACATATAGTATCTCTTAAAAATCGAAGTTTTTTCATTGAATCATCTCTCCTCTTCCTCACTGGCATCACAAACCTACATGCAAGTCTAAAAGTCATTCCATAATCATAAGTCTCCTTTTCCACACACACACACACACACACACACACACACACACACACACACACACACACAATTTTATATGCTAAGAAGGTCATAATGGTATTGAAACAGTTTTTCAAATAGTACAGAAGTATTCTAATTCTGAATGATTCTAACCCTGAAAGATGTTTTAAAAAGAGGTTTTATTTGTACTCTGCAAGTATTTAATATAGGCTCCCTCTCCTGCAAAAGCCCCACAGGAGCATGGCTTGTGCTGTAATTGACAATAGCCTGAACAACCTTAGACATAGTCAAGCAAGCCCCTACAAGTATTCACACACAAAAACCAACCATTCAAACCTCCATCTTATTGCATCAGATTTTTTTTTTTTAAAGAGGCAATATGTTTTGCAAAGGACCCTAAAGAGATGGGACAGACGGGTTAATGCAATAGAAAGAAACAATTCTACACCAGAGGAGAAGAATTTAGGCAGGGTGTGTATTGGGGCTCATTCCAGTGAACGCTCCCCTTTGCAAATATCCAGGAATTAAACTCCTGGCAGGGAGACAGTAAGAATTATTTTACTTGTTTCTGATTCAGTAACTTGGGACCATTTACAAATGTAGGTGCCCAGGTGCAAAGAAAGGATTTTTTTAAAAAAAATCCCATTAAAAGGGTCATTTTAAAAAATCCCATTTAAAAGGGCCATCTTTCTGTAGTTCTTTTGTTCCTCCAAAATGTATCAATTGGTTCTAGGCTCTCCTGTGGAGCAGAGCTTTGAGAAAAATGAAGTCTTAAAGTTAACTCAATATGGACCCTGCTTTCCAGAAGCAGACAGTCAATTCGTGCAGAAAGAGGTTGTCTAAATTATATAATCTGAATATAATGTGATAAATGTCATGAATATAGCTTAAATGCTGCAAATGCTATCAACATCCTTTCTATCCAATAAACACTTCTATGAAGATGGCTTCTAATGCGACTGTCTAGCGAGTGAGGAATCCCGGAGTGCCATGGATGATAACATAGCATAACTCAGCTGGATCTATTGCTGGCTCTGGACTGAGCAGTGGTCCCTGCAGGAGGAGGGTAGAAGAGGACAGTGGTGAGTGAAGTGTGAACAGCCCTGTCTTT
Source organism: Galeopterus variegatus (assembly GCF_000696425.1). Lineage (NCBI taxonomy): Eukaryota > Metazoa > Chordata > Mammalia > Dermoptera > Cynocephalidae > Galeopterus > Galeopterus variegatus. The sequence continues at coordinate 105,223 of NW_007726919.1, forward strand.
CCAAAGGCTCTGCAGTATGACCTGACAGCCATGTTTCTCAAATTTTCACTGCTTACCCAAAGCCGTTGTTATTTTCTCCTCTGACTTTTTTCATTCAGGTTAGCAACTCCGAATGAACAATCCTAACAGATGTATTAATCTGCTATTGCTGCACTGATGCTATGTAACAAATAATCCTAAATACCTCCATAGCTTATAATCATAAACATTTATTTTCATGCCCATGGATCTGCAGGTCAGCTGAGGTTTGGCTGATCTAAGCTGTACTAGGCTGAATTCCATGGTTCTGATCTTGTTGGGGATCTGCTTCACATTATGGGGCTCATATTCAGAGATCATAAAAATGCAAGATCACAGGAACACAAGAAGGCAAGCTAAAGTCTGTGATGGCTCTTACAGACCTTTGCCTGCACCTGGCACACTGTCTCTCCATTCAGATTTCTTTGGTCAAAGTAAATCATCACACATGGCCTGGCCCAACATCAATAAGGCAGGGAAATAAACTTTGCCTACTGAAGCTGAAGGAACTACCAAGTCACGAGGGCATGGATGAACAATATTAAGTCAGAGAGGGCATGAAGAACTGGGAACAATGAGACAATCTACTATAGGGGATTGCTACTTTTCACAGAGAGAGAACATAGCAAAGAGATATATGAGCAAGTGACCTCTTGCTGTGTAGTAGAGTTGTTGCTGATCTTTGGGTGCTAAAGCAATGTTACTGACACCATTGCTTGGTGTCACTGGGTGGTTGTAGCTGAAATGATTATCACTGCAGACTTGAAGAGTTTTGTTCCTGGTTTCAGATAAGCTTTGCACCTACTGCATCACAGACAGTGAAGGAACCACTGCATGCTTCTTTCTGGTGTACTTGCCTGTTTATTTCCTTCCTCCTGCCCCCACTTCACAATTGTTATGCTTCTCCAATCAACCATGTTTATGGCTGCTCCATTTCAATTCAGTAATACCCAACCGTTTGGCAGTTCTGCAAGTCACCACCCTCCACTCTTATCCAGCCAGGGCTACTATATTGCTTTACATAGAAGCTTTCATTTGTGGATCTCAGTGAAGACAGAAAGGCTCAAGAACCTAGCTGGGTTGTTTATAGCAGGTCCATGTCTTTAGAAGCTGACATCTGCTTCTCCTCTGAAAATCTTTATATGAGCCTATCCCGAAAGCAATCCAACAGACTCATCGTGAGACTGTGAGCATAACTTACTCCATCTTGAAAGCCCTTACCACTTGCTGTGTCTTTTGTGTGACTTCTGCCCACAGAAGTTATACAGTAACTAGGAGTAAGATAGTCAGAACAATAGGTAAAAATGGCTTGCTGACTGTAAAGAAGGGACTAATGATTAAGTACTGGTATAATAACAACTGGTCTAGCTACCCCCATCACAAGGCCACCAAAAATAATAATCATTGTCATAAGTAGTGGTGTTAGCTTGTGCTTTAGTTAGTAATTGCTTCTTGGCTTTTTCCATTGCTTTGTGTGAACTGCCTGTATAAACTTGAGCTCTATTGGGGGTGGCACAGAGAAACTTTGCATAAGCTCCTGGGTTTCTGCCCACCTGATCCATTACCCTGTAAGTAAATTGCCCTCCTAATTGAAATTCTTTGCCTTACTTCATGGAAGTGCCTGTTTTGTTTTTCAGTTTCAGGATACCCTCTCAGTTTGGTGGGCATTTTGTCTTTGCTCCTCTGTCAGACACTCATGGAATATGAGTACTAAGGCTCTAGAGGTTATCTAGTCAGCCTTGCTCTTTTACAGATAAAGTAAACGAAGCCGAAAGAATCTAGTTAGTGGAAGATCTAAGACTAGGACCTTGGATTCTCAAACCAGTGGCCCCACAGTGTCTCACCACATCCATCCTTCCCTGAGGGGAGTTTGTTGCAGCGTTACTGAAATTACCAGGAATATAAGTGTCGGGATAGTAGATGAAATTCTATAAGCATGATACGTGTTTGGGGGCCCTGATCTCTCTCTGTTTACCACCTACCTAAACTCAGTCAAACTAACAAACTAGACTATTTGGTCCAGGAAATGGAGGCCACAGCTAAAGTACAAAGACACACATAAAGAGTTAATTCTTAGCTTTTGATCTTCCAAAGTCCAAGGACCAGAGTTGCATTTTAGAGACAACCCTCCCTACCAACTCTTTGACATTCCCAAGGCAATTCTAGAAAAGAAAAAACAAAAACAAACAACAAAAAACAGGGAGGTAGAGCATGGGAGTAGGAACCCTGAAATAACTGGAGTTAATCTTGAATAACTGGGAAATCACTGAACTGACTCATAGTATTTGTAAGTGACTGTATTCAGTTAACCACTACCAGAAGAATTGGAATTCAAAATTGAAGCTATAATAGAATAATAGAGCAATTTACCATTTTTCCATACCGAAGTTTGTGACCTCTGAGTTTTGTAACTACAGTCTATTAGCAGGATTATAATACCAATGACTAGTACCAGAAAGGAAAGTAGGGGTAATGCTGCTAGTTAATGTGTATAGAAAAAGATTAGGAAGAATTTTAAAATGGAATAATTTTGTTTTGCTTTTTATGCATTTTTAATTTTTCTACAGTAAACATATATTGTCTTTGTAATATGAAAAATATGTTATTTGAATTGAAAAATAATCACCTCTTCCCTTGCACTACCCCCTCACACCTGGTACAACATCCTCTCAAGTTTTGCTTATTTGTGGCACTACCCACATACATACCCTGGCACTGGAGATGTTCCTTCTAGCATCTTTCCTAATTCTTTTATAATCTGCTATATCCCCCAAATCTTTGTGCCTTCATATTTTCTAGTTTCATTAGTGTTGTGGATTTGGTTGACCAGGACACTATCAACTGTGAATCTGGACAGTCTAATTAAACAGAAAAAAAACGAAAGAAAAAACATTGAGGCAACTAATCTGCCCATTTACTATTCTGGAGTGGACTTTGGTATAGATATTTATTAATGGCATATGTCCTGCTTGCAAAAACATTTGAAGAGACTTAAGGGAAAAAAGGCATTAAGATATGATTTGATAAAGAACAAAACAGCAGTAAAAGGAATTTTAGTTTCTTTTAACAGGTGTGGGAGGCCACAGATGAGAAAGACTGGGGCAGTCAAGTGGGGGAGAAGAGATGCAACCAGATCTTGGTATATTCTGATGTTATGGGGCCAGTGGTGGAGATGTGGCAGTTAGTCCAGCCTGTGGGGAGAGTTCTTAGAAGGCCTCCTGAACTGAGTCCTGAAAGATGAATTAGAGCTATCCAGGGAAAGACATGTTCCTAGAAGTGGTAATGAAACCCAAGCAAATAAAAGTTGCACAACCAGGCTTTACTTTTAGTTCCTGGCTTCCTGGCAGTCAAGGCAAAAAGGAATAAAATGATGCGCTATTTATTTCTTACTTTTTGAGAAAAGGAACATACCTTTCTAGGAACTAAAAATGAAACTCTAGAACAGTGATTCTCAAGTTTTATCATGTATAAAAATCCCCTCCAACGTTATTAAAAATGTAGAGTTCTGGACCTCAGTTCCAGAGAATCTGAATCAATAGTTCTGGGGTAGGGTCCAGGATTCTGCATTTAAAAAAAAAAACCTTTTCCCCCCCTCATTATTATTTTTAATTGACACAAAATAATTGTATACATTTATGGGGTATAATATATTTGGATACATGTATACAGTGTGTAATGATCAGTCACTGTAATTAGCATGTCCATAACTTCAAACATTTGTCATTTCTTGTGTTAGGAACATTCAGAATCCTCTCTTCTAGCTATTTGAAATTATACAATAAATTATTATTAACTATTGTCACGCTACAGTGCTGTAGAACATGAGAATTTATTCCTCCTATCTAGCTACAGTTTCATATTCATTGGCCAGCGTCTCCTAGCTGCCTCTCCCACACCCTCCATCCTCTAGTAACAACTATTCTACTCTCTACCTCTACGAGATCAACTTTTTTAGCTTCCACATATGAATGAGAACATGCAATATTTATCTTTCTGTGCCTGGCTTATTTCTCTTAGTATAATCCTCTCCAGACTCATCCATGTTGCTGAGAATGGCAGGATTTCATTCTTTTTTAATGGCTGAATAGTGTTCCATTGTGTATATATACCACATTTTCTTTATCCAATTATCTGTTGATGAACACTTAGGTTGATTCCCTATCTCGGCTATTGTGAATAGTGCTGCAATAAACATGGGAGTGCAGGTATCCCTTCAACATACTGATTTCATTTCCTTTGGGTATATACCCAGTAGTGAGATTGCCGGATCATGTGGTAGTTCTATTTGTAGTTGTTTGAGGAACCTACATACTGTTTTCCATAATGGCTGCACTAATTTACAGCCCCACCCACAGTGTGCAAGGATTCCCTTTTCTCCACATTCTATTTGTAGTTGTTTGAGGAACCTCCATACTGTTTTCCATAATGGCTGCACTAATTTACAGCCCCACCCACAGTGTGCAAGGATTCCCTTTTCTCCACATCCTTGCCAGTATTTGCTATTTTTGTCTTTTTGATAATAGCCATTCTAACTGAAGTGAGGTGATATCTCATTGTGGTTTTGATTTGCGTTTCCCTGATGATTAGTTGTATTGAGCATTTTTTCATATACCTGTTGGTCATTTGTATATATTCTTTTGAGAAATGTCTACTCAACTCATTTGCCCATTGTAGTCAGATTGTTTTTCTGTTTTTGTTCATTTGTTTGTGTATGTGTGTACCCCTCAGCAATCACCAGAACCAATAACTAGAACTTGCTGCTAGTTCCCCATGCCAAAAGCCTGAGCATATCTGAGCCTTCTCTTTTATCCACTATAAAGCTTTTTTACTCCTCTGCCTGCCTTTGGGTCTCTGCCAAAATGCAAGTGATGTTGGCTGACTCCCTTGCTATAGCATGTGCTGAATTAAATAGCCACTGCTTGCTCTCATTTGCTTGGACTTCATTTATTTCCACAGTGTGCACGGATGTGGGTGTGAGAGGATGTGTGTGTGAGAGGGAGCTGTATGTGAGTGTGTCTGAGTGTGTGTGTGTGTGGATGAGTTTCTGCACGTCTGTGTGTGTTAGGACTGGCAAGGTTGGGGCATAAAGGGGAATGTAGAGAAGGAGACTGCATTCACTGTGAGGTCTTATTACTTCTGGATTTGTTCCCTTGTGGTCCCTCCTCTTTTATGGCCCATGGAGTTGGGAATAAAGAGGGGACATGAGAGAAGGGAAAAGAAACTGGATGAGAGGCACTTCTGTAATACAGACAGTTGACTGTAAAAGCCAGACTCCCTTGTGGAAGGTAATAGAGTCCCTCGAACTGGTAGCTGGTTTCTCTTCCTGCCCTTCTGAGCATCATGAGGCCTCAGGGCATTTCCTAGGCACCATATACTCCTTTCCTGCAGTTGGAAAGCAGGTAGTGTTACCCCTGCTTGTGTGCCTGCCATTCACTCGGAGGCTCCCAGTGCCTCGCAGCTGTGACTGAGGCCCTGACTTCCTGCCACCAGTGTATCAGGATTTAATCTGAGGCCAGGTGGCCTCTTGTCAAAATTAATGGTTAGTAAAATTAAAATAAATAGAGGTAAATAGCCCTTTACCTACCACACAGTCTCCCTGTGATTTTAACTGCATCAAAGAGATCACTGAGGTGCTACCATTTTCTGATCAATGATGGTAATTTTCTTCCCTTAAGATCACCTTAATCATGCTAAGAGTCTTAGAGAGCACAGGGGTCAAAAGAAAATAACATGATTGTGCAGGATTCCTCTGCAGCCCCAGGTTTATTTTGTACATCATTCTAACTAATTTAGTGTTATGCACTCAGAAGCAAAGCACAGCATGCTTGTTGAAACTGGGAGGAACTCTTTGACCATATAACAGGGCTCAGCAGAGCACTGCAGGATAAGACAGTCTGTGTCCAGCCTCGGATACCTGACTCTGCAAAAGCCTCCTCAGTGAGTTGCAGTTTTAAAATCGAAGGAAGCAAGTCTGACAACCTCGCTCTTGCCAAACATATGCCTCAAGCCTGGGATCCAACAATGGTTTTTAATAGGGCGTAAATGGCAAAATGGAGAGAACTCCCAAGCCCTGGGCCTTCTCCCTTGCACATGTGTGTAGCAGCTGGAGAAATGCGTGCTCGTACAAGAATAATTGCCACCCAAACTCAGAGATTGAGGGTCTTGGAGCCAGTGGTCTATTCACAGGCTCAGCAAGAGTTTGATTAATAGTTCTTTCTCTGTTGTTTTCAAATCAATCATCCAGTTTTGAGCATGTCTATTTTTTCTGCTGTTTGTTATGTATTGTCACCTAAGATACGAAAAGCATATTTTATACAGTTGACTTAAATGCCAGTTTAAAACATTAAGATGCATGTTGTAAACCCATTAACAAACTGACTATTACATGAATCACCCACCTATTTCTTGTGGATAAGAACTGAGATAAACAGTGACTAATGACACTGAAAAGCAATGCACTAAAGAAAAAATTAACAGCTGTGTCAGGAGCTGAGGAATTCCAGTCACCTCGTGTGTTTGCACCACCCAGATCACTGAAGACAAGCAACCAGAGAGTGGTGACTCCGATGGTAATCTGCAGGAAAGGGGTTAGCGATGAGATATGTCTGATGCCGCTACTCTGTTGGTCTCCCTCTCTGCCTGTCTCTCTTGGCACCACAACAAACATGATTGTGAAACTGCATCTTGTACTGCTTAGGCCCTAACCCTAAACCATCAGGGGAACTTCAAATAGAACAGAAAAACCTAATGCACTCTAATCTCCCCTGTACTAGACAGACACACCTCCCTCCTGCGTGGTTTCACTTGGGTAGGGTTTCCACCCTCACTCTATTTCAATTCAGTCCTTTTTCGTTTGCTGTTAACCACCTCTGAGAAATTTGTTGTCATGAAAGAAGGAAGAAAGGTGAGAAGCAGACCCCCCACTCCCCACCCCCAGAGCACATTCTCCTTTGGAAATGGACCCTTGAAAAGATCATTTCTCTCTGGGGAAGCAGAGAACAACCTTCGGGAGCAGCACTGTCCTTTAGCTGCAGATGGGCCTTGTGGGAGGGGGCGTTCCAGGGCTGAGGGAGGAGGCGGGGCCTGGGGGAAGCAGAGAACAACCTTCGGGAGCAGCACTGTCCTTTAGCTGCAGATGGGCCTTGTGGGGAGGGGGCGTTCCAGGGCTGAGGGAGGAGGCGGGGCCTGGCTGGAGAGGAGTGGCCTGGCCGTTTTCTGATGGGACAGTTGTCCCTGCTCTCTGGGCCTGTGCTGTCCAACAACAGCAGCCACTAGCCATGTGGAGTTATTTAAATTTAATAGAAATTAAATGAAATTTAAAATTCCGTTTACACTAACCTCCTTTCAAGTACTCGGGAGCCAGTGTGGCTAATGGCTATTGTATTGGACAGAGCAGATTTAGAACATTTCCTTCATCGCAGAAAGTTCTGCTGGACGCTGCTGCCCTAGGCTCGATGCAGCCCCAGAGACTCACCCGAGGGAATGAGCAAACCCCAGAGTGAGAATGCGCGTGGCCCAGGACCCCCAGTCCCACATCCCGAATGCCATCCGAGCAAGACACTTCCCAGGGGCTAGTTTCAAAAGATGCAGGCCGGGACCCCAGAGAGCTTGAGAGGCGCGCTGACTGAATCCGTGCTCGAAGAGCAACTTCTCTTTTGCAATCCTTGCTGGTCCGACAGGCTCCTTCAGAGTTACATCACTTCCTAAAAAACAGGCAAACACCTCTCCTTCACGTTTGCACCGACCGAACGAGCAGGAAACAGGAAACGCTCGCGTTTGGGGAGGCTGAAGCCGGCGCGGCAGCCCGGCCGCCGGGGCGAGCTGACATGCAGGCTCCCCGCGCAGCCCTCGCCTGCGCCCCGCTCCTCGCGCTCCTGCACGCCGCCCAGGGTAAGCCACCTCCGGCTGCGCTCCTGGGGAGGAGGGTCACGGAGGCTTGCGGGGCGCCCGAGGCTACAGAACTCTGCCGGGGAGGCGACACCCAGCAAATCGAATCCTCCCTACGAAAGAAGTGGAGGAAATTCTGGGGGTGGGCTGGAGGGTGGGTTTTGACTTGGCTGCCGCTGTCTAGTCCCGCTCCAGCTCTCTCGCTCGACTTTGCCTCCTAAGATGTGTGGGTCCCTGTAATTTACCAGCTTTAATGAGCATATTAAGAAAACCATAAACTCTTTGGCAGTTCTTGTGAAAGAATGTTTCGATCGGCTGAAACAGAGGAATAATGACTTTGCTTTTCATAGTGTGCACTGAGAAGTGTGCCGGTTCCAAAAACTCCTGGAAAAACTGTGGTATGGAAATTTCCTACTGGAAAGCACACTAAAGAAAAACTATAAGTTAAAGAAACGTAAACAGGAAATTACCCGAGGAATTACCAGGCATTCACTCTAAGACGTCCAGAAAGGTCTTTCATCTGCTTTTCTTTAATCTTGTTACTTTTGGAGGTATTTTCTTGGCATTGATTGTTACTAATGAAGGTTTGTTTGAAAAAGTAATATGATTGTAACCAATCAAAGGTATTAGAAAAGACTAAATATTAAATCTCATTATTTTGGGCTAAAAGCAGTAATTGATTTATACTCTTGATAGTTGCTACAACACGCGCAATTACCCTCAATTGCTTCTTAAGGTTTTGTTGACTTGCCCTTGGGTAAATTAAGTTGTTGACTATGGTTTCTGTCAATAGATACTGCCTGTTTCTAGTGTAGGGCAGTATTTCAAGCAGAAAGAAAGTTCTCAAGCTATAATTCTTTAAATAGGACGTGGGGGAGGGGACTGGCCGGTTAGCTCAGTTGGTTAGAGCTTGGTACTGATAAAAGGGATGGGGTATCAGGCACTGACCTAACAGGTACAGGGACTTCCTGGAGATTAGCAGTCAGCACCCATCCACCCCCTACCCATCAATTTCTCTTTCCTTGGGGACTCTCCATATGGTCTCCTTGGGCATCTGAGGTGGAAAACGGAAGTGAAAGGCAAACCATTCCAACTGGAAAGATGTTTGGTTGAAATTGAGGTTAGTGTTCAAAATGAGTTTGGGAGTCAATGTGTTGTTTTATGCACAAAGTGTTGGAGCTGTAAGGGAGTTTGAAGACGATGCAGGTCAAGCCGTACTGGGGTGGAAAAGGAAGAGATGCCTAAGCCTCACTGCTAGTGAGCTCTTCTGACTTCCACTGCAGAGCTCTTCTCACGCCCGCCAGGGGACCAGTGACTCCCTCTGCCAAGATCTCTGGAGCCTTTCCCAGCAGGACTTCTCTCAGCACTCACAGAAGCAGAGTCTAGCCAGCCTACTCCCACCACTTTTAACTTCCTCTCAACACTACCACAGGTGCCTCAGACACTCCCCTGAGAATAATATTTAACCTTGCCAGAGTAGTTTCTTGAGCTTCTGAAAAATGTTTGAATCGAGGTGTCTGCAATTCAGGAGATACAAAAGGGCCATCTGAAGAGATTCAGTAAAGTTCTCTTTCTGACCCTGAATCTGATCACGTGAGTTTTCCACTTGAAGACCTTCAGTTGCTCCTTGTTTATGCCACTTAGACTGTCACTTCACTCTGCTTTCCAGCGGCATCTCCTTCCATGGGCCTCCTACTCGGTGGCCCTTGCCTATAAAGAATAACTTCTCTTTTCCTACCTAATTAATTCCTATATAAGCTTAAAAGGCTCAGACTAAATGTGACCTCCTCCTCCTAAATGTGACACTCCCCCTTTTCACTGCTCCTTCCCTGGAGCTCTGCTTTTACCCCTTGCTATGCCCCCACAGACCTAAACTTCTGTCAATACAGCTAATCGCTGTGAACCATGATTGTGTGTATGTCCACATCTCCCACCAGGCTGTGAGCACCTCCAGGGCAAATCCTCTTTCATTCATCTTTGACTTCCCAAAACTCTTTAATAACTCAGCATAAATTAGGAACTCAATAGTTGTTGATAAATACTGAAATCATCCCTAGAATGGATACGAGGTCAATCACTAAAAACTGATGAACTCCTGAAAATAGGTAGTGTTAGAATGTCAGGAGAAGTCAGAGACGAAAAACTGCTTTTCAGTTGAGTGTGTGGATTATCTAGATATTTAGATAATCCGTCACACTTACTGGGCTGTGCCTGGATTCTCAGTGTCTGAAAATGCAAAAATGCCCCACTTGCAAAGAGCTGTTTATTTTTTATTTTTTTGTGGTTGGCCAGTACATGGATCCAAACCCTTGACCTTGGTGTTGTAACACTGCTCTCTAACCAACTGAGCCAACTGGCCATCCCTAAAAAGCTGTTTAATAAAAGCTTATTATTTTGAGATTTGTGAAGGGAAATGCTATTCTAAATTAAAGACTTGATTTTTAAATTAATTCATATATATTCTTTTGGGCTAATAGCACCCAAGACTTCAGAATAAGAATTGGTTTATAGTTATCACACTTGCATTTCCTTGAAACCTTCAAAAAACATCTGTGAATGTTTGATAGAAGAATCCAATCTATTGAACAGCCTCTCTCCCTTGCAAGCATATTCTGAGATATATCCCGAGTTAAGCCTTTATTAACAACAGGCAACATTACATAATAACTGCAATTGCATGAGACCAGCATTATCACCTCTGAGCCAGCATCTCTTCTCTTTACAGACAGTCTCATGAGACATTGAGTATTATCCCAAGTGAAATAATCCGCTTGGAAAAAAACAGGAGAGAAATAAGAAAACAGCTTTTCTGGAATTTTGACCAAATAAATGAGCATAGTTAAAGAAAAGCTTTGGTGGCTAGTTAGCTCAGTTGGTTAGAGCACGGTGTTGTGACACAAAGGTCCAGGGTTCAGATCCCCATACCAGCCAGCTGCAAAAACAAACAAACAAACGAGCACGGTGTTGTGACACAAAGGTCCAGGGTTCAGATCCCCATACCAGCCAGCTGCAAAAAAAAAAAAACAAAAACAAAAAACAAACAAAAAAAAAAACAGAAAAGAAAAGAAAAAAAGAAAAGCTCTGGGCCTAGGTAACTAAGAAAGTGCAAACTCAAGGCAACATTCTGCCAGTGGCGTGAAGGGAGGCGTTCCCACCTCTGTTCTTTACCCTAGGCCTGTCAACGTCAGCTTAACACTATCAGAAAACTGAAAGCAACTTCCCAGATACCAAGAGCATGGGATTTATTAGCTGCTACAAGCAGAATCATTTGTAGATGGGAGAGCTACAGGGCATGAGGCAGAAACAAGGAGGCTTTAACTCTTTTGGTGGCCAGATTCGAACACTGGGTTTAACAGAGAGGACTGGGAAATTTTCTGGGATGTTTCAGAAGAATAAGAGCCATATAATTATTGGATAAACCTTGGAAAAGGCAAAAAGAATAGAAGAAAATACTAGTTGCATAACTGAAGTAGTACTTTCTGACATCTCATATCTTGTTTCAATAAATATGAGTGCCATCTGCTGTTTCCTGGGACAGTCCCAATTTCAGGGACTGTTCTAAACACCACATATACTGACTCATTTAATTATCAGAACAACCTTATCAAATAGGTGCTATTTCTACTTCACACATGACAAAACTGAGGCAAACAGAAGCTGAGCGACTTGCCCGAGGTCACACAGCTAAGGAGAGGATCTAAGTAAAATCCCACGTCAGGAGTCCATACTCTCACCGCACACCATACTATCTCTGGGTTTTCAGGCTCTGTCAGACTATGTGTATAGTTTGGGGTTTGAAAAACTATGGCTCTGGTACCTTCTCAGCTGTAGGTGCATCACATAACTCTCAGCTAGGCTTCCAGGTTACTGCATGCTCGTAATAGAGCTGCATCAGTTTGCACTGGGTCAGGGACTGGCTGATGGGGAAAGAATGGTGAGAGTTGGGTTGAACTTTGGGCGAGGGGGGTGGGAGGGGCTGAAGGAGGTGCAGAGTGAGCAACCAGAGAATCTGGGGATTAGCATGGCTAAGACCAGAAGCAGGAAAAGCAGAATGTTGGAGCCATTGGGTAAAAGGCTTCATGGTGTGGGAACCAGGGAGAGAAAGAACAGGTTTATGTCAGGCAGAGTCGCTGTGGCAGAGCCCTGTTGAGAACTGACCCCAACGACCAAATACCCTCAGGAACGACGACAACAGCAAAAACAGAGAGGGGATGAGATTTAAAGTCCTTCTGTGTCTAAAATTCTGAATCCCAGGAAACCAGAAGAAGGAAGACCTTGGCTGAGATGGGCTCGATTCTGTATGGAAACAGTGTAACCTACAATTTGCTTACCTGTGTACGGCTTGTACCACCCTCAAATTTTGGCAAAGATGTGGAGAAACAGGAACTCTGAACCACTGGTGGGAGGGCAGATGAGTGCAGTCACCTTGTCTGTCCTGCTGCTTAACTCGTCCACTGCACTTTTGCGCTTCTAGAAAGTCTCCCCCTTTTGTATATACATACTGTCTTAGGTTTATTTTCCTTGTGTTATTTATTCCCTCTTTTATGTCTTTATTTTAAACATATTATCTATTTAATAACTTTTATCTGAAGTTTGTGTAGACCTAATCTTCCTGCTTGTGGTGTCTTTTGACTCCCATTTGTGATGGAAAACTTAGGGGCACTGAGGGCAGAACCTGGCATGCAGAGGATGACTCACCTTATTTAATATAACCCCAAATTTTCTGATCCCATCACCACACTACTGTAAAGTGCTGTAATCTGCGATACATTTCTAATACAGTACCAGTCTGTCACCACCAACCAGGGTTTGGAAGAAACGGAGAGAGGGATATGCTGGGCTTGAGGAGGGGCCATGATTGGACCTTAGGCTTAAATCCCAGCCTTGGAATGGGGAAGAGGAAGTGTCTTAGTATGTTTGTGCTGCTATAACAAAATACTACAGACTGGGCAATTTATTTTCTTTATTTTTATTTTCTTCATTTATTTATGTTGGTGGCTGGCTGGTACCAAACTGGGTAATTTATAAAGAACAGAGATTTATTTGGCTCATGGTTCTGGAGGCTGGGAAATCCGATAGCACAGCTCCAGCATCTGGTGAGGGCCTTCTTGCTGAGTCATTCCATGGCAGGTGGCAGAAGGGCCAGATAGCATGCACAAGAGAGAGAGAAGAGAAAGGGGCCAAACCCATCCTGTTATCAGAAACTGACTCCTGCGATAACTAACCCACTCCCACAGTTACAGTATTAATAAATCTGTGAGGACAAAGCCCTCATGACCTAATCACTTCTTAAAGGTCCACCTCTCAGGGCCAGCCTGGTGGCGCACTCGGTAGAGTGCGGCGCTTGGGAGCGCGGCGGCGCTCCTGCTGAGGGTTCGGATCCCATATAGAGACCGGTCTGCTCACTGGTT
>NW_007726919.1:119301-122129 GCF_000696425.1 Galeopterus variegatus
TGCGATCCCGTTGCCGGTCGCGGTACAGGCACAACACCGAGGGTTGTGATCCCGTTACTGGTCACGAAAAAAGACAAAAAAAAAAAAAAAAGGTCCACCTCTCAACACTGTTGCATTGGGGATTAAATTTCTATCACATGAACTTTGGGGGACACATTCAAACAATAGCAGGCAGGCATCAGAGGTCAGCCTCCAAGAATTGCATGAGAGGTGCCAAAGCCTCAGTAAATAAGCAACTATCACATGAACTTTGGGGGACACATTCAAACAATAGCAGGCAGGCATCAGAGGTCAGCCTCCAAGAATTGCATGAGAGGTGCCAAAGCCTCAGTAAATAAGCAAGCTGGCAAATCAAAGCCAGCAGTAGAGCCAAGTCAGTAACCAGAAGAAAGTAACCAAGGAGACCAAGCTGATTGCCAGTGAGAAAGCAGACAGTAGACCAAACCAAACCGTAAATCAGAAGAGGGCCCATAGGTGTCAGGACGATGGTGAGATCAGCCTGGGGTAGCTCACTTGACTTTGAACTTTGCCAAAGTCATTGCCATGGCCTTATTATTTTTTTTAAACTATGGCTGGTGTTTTAGCTTTAACTTTTGACCCGATATATTGGCAGAAACTCCATAAAAATATTATATAGCTTCTTACATACCTGGGGGCCCAAACCTTTGTTCTTGGAGCTCCCTCTTGGTAGATATGGCTCTGGATTTCTATTTCTTCTACAGTCTTTTTTTTTTTTTTTTAACATTTCCTGAGCCCTGGGGATTTCTTTGTGTTCATGAGATTTCTTTATATACTAGAAAAGTTGCTTCTTATATTTCATCCAGTATTTCTAGGTGTTGCATATTGGGAGAATTTTCAGGTTACCAAGTATATCAGATCACTTGGAAAGTAAATTTTTCTATACAACTATTCTGGAGAATAATTTAGAAATATTTTGTAAACTGAAGATGTTCATACTCTACAGTCCCAACAGTTTACTCCTAGATCACTCAAAAATATGCAGCAAAGAGATACAGCCAAGAATGTTAACTATAGTGGTGTTTGCAAAAATGGGAAAAAAATGGAAGCAACCTAAATGTCCATTAGTAAAAGAATGAAACTTGGTACAATCATAGAATGAGATACCACAAAGCAGGTAAAATTAATGAATCAGCACCACATGAATCAAGATGAATCAATGTCAAAAGTAATGTTGACAAAAAAGCCAGTTTAAGATTATTATGCATAGAATAGTTTTATTTGTTTAAAAATTTACAAAACCCAAACTGTGCTATATTGCTTAGGGACATAGGCATATTTGGAAAGTGTGGGAATGATACACACTAACGTTAGGAATTACCTTTGGGAAGTGAGGGAGGGAAATAAGGTCAGGGAAGAGTATATAATGAGGGCTTCAATTATATCTATAATATGGTTTCTTTCAGAAAATATATGGTAGTCCAGGGCTCAGCAAACTAAGACCCATGAGCCAAACCAAGCCAGCTTCCTGTTTTTTCTGGCCCTTGAACTAAGGATGGTTTTTACATTGGCAAATGGTTATATTTTTAATGGTTGCATAAATAAGGACTTACATAATAGCCTGTATCTTGCCTCTTAGCCCACAGTATCTAAAATGTTTTCTCTCTGGCCCTTTAAGAGAAGGTGTGCCAACCTCTGCTCTAATCAATATGGAAAAATTTGAGATAAGTAGGTGGTGGGTACCTTGTTATTTGTTCCATGCTCCTCTCTTCCTTTCACTCGGTGTACATCCATACGGAAAAATAACGAGTGCTTGCAAGTTCTTCCAGCTCTCCTGAGCCAACCTCTGGCTGTCCTCTGTCTTTCCTTCCCATGTCTCCCCATCTTTTTGAAAGATTGTCAGCACATCTTTATTCTCTCACTTTCCATTCATTTCTCGACGCACTGCAACCTGGCTACTGTGTCAGGCACAGAAGTCAAATTGCTCTATCTTGGTCACAAGTACCTTCTAGTAGCTAAACATAAAGGACCCATTTCTGTCCTTTCTGATGTTCCTCTCTGTAACATTTACCATAGTCAGTCAATTCTTGAAACTCTCCTCTTCCTCGGGTCCGATGATGCCATTTTCTTCTGGGCCTCCTACTGTGATTCTGTCCCTTTCCAGTATTTGGTTATGACTCTTTCTCTTATACCTGCTCATTTCATATTCATGTCCATAGTCAATCAATTCTTGAAACTCTCCTCTTCCTCGGGTCCGATGATGCCATTTTCTTCTGGGCCTCCTACTGTGATTCTGACTGTCCCTTTCCAGTATTTGGTTATGACTCTTTCTCTTATACCTGCTCATTTCATATTCATGTTCATCTCCCTTGTTTACTTATTTATGATTAAGATAGTCAGATTTAGCTGATAAAAATATAGGACAACCAGTTAAATGTGAATTTCAGATAAATAACATTTTTAAAAGTATATGTCCCATGCAGTGTGGTGTAAGTTCAGGACACACATGTATTGCACGGGACATACTTATACTAAAAAATCACTCATTGTTTATTTGATACTCAAATTTAACTAGGCATCTTGTATTTTATCTAGTGACTTTTTAGGATTATGTTTATCTTTTATCAAGCAAAGACTATCTGATCACAGGTATATTGGTTATGTAGCCAGCTGCATATTAGAAGAATATTTAGGCTGAGTCCTAGATCAACTATTTTATTTTTATAAATGATGACCAGTAAGGGGATCTTAACCTTTGACTTGGTGTCGTCAGCCCCACGCTCTCCCAAGTGAGCTAGCCAGCCATCCCTATATAGGGATCTGAACGTGTGGCCTTGGTGTTATCAGCATTTCAACTCTCCCAAGTGAGC
>NW_007726919.1:122412-123439 GCF_000696425.1 Galeopterus variegatus
TATATAGGGATCTGAACGTGTGGCCTTGGTGTTATCAGCATTTCAACTCTCCCAAGTGAGCACAGCTGTGCTCCCGTCGCTGCACTCTCCCGAGTGAGCCACGGGGTTGGCCCCAGGATTAATTCTCTTTAAAGGTAAAATAGGATCAGAAACAAGCCAGCCTTAGGGTCCTGTTAAGGGCTTTGCCAATCCAAGAAAATTTGACCCACCCTATTGCTCCCCTTGCACCCCACTTCAAAGACCTCGGCAACTTGTTTTCTTCTTGAGCCTCATGTAAGAAAACTTCCAACGATAAACGAACTCTTGCCCCTCTTCTCCCACATAGGCTGGCAATGGAGAAGTTTTGCTTGCATACTTGGGGACATCCTCTCCCCATTATTCCTCCTGAGCTCGTGGTGGGAGTGCAGGAGCTGCTGAGGTAGTAGCCCGCATCTTTCCCTGCTGTCCTGTTCTCTAATTTATCACAAACACACATCTACCACTTGCTGTTTCGGCTCTGCCTTACAGTCGCTCTCTCTGGCAATGCTGAGCTTGTGCTGAGAGCTGAGCAAGAAGTGTAATACCAAGGCTGAGGGCCCGTGTGCCCCACAGAAGAGCAACCTCACTTCTAGGGTGGGGCGGGCCACGTCTCCCTGCCTACCGCAGCGAGGCGGACACAGCAGGCCAGGTAGAGGGCAAACGTCTTCAGCAAACGGTGTGGGTAGGAGCATTTGTTTTCAAGTTACTCTTTTAAATGGCAATTTTGAGATTAGCAATTCAAAAGAGAGACGGAAATATAATAAAAATAGAAAAGTATTCAGCTTAGTAATGATAACAACCATATTTAATAATCATTTTCTTCCCATTTCAAAACACTTTCATGTCTATTATCCCAGTAATGATAGGAAAATTTTTTTTTAAAGGTTTTAAGATATGTATGTGTTCTGTCCTATAGAAATACATATATTTCTTTAAACTGCCAGCTATTACAGGCTAGAATAAGATTCTAGTATATGAAAAGGTAGTCAGATGGTCAAAAATCCTAAGT
>NW_007726919.1:124116-127179 GCF_000696425.1 Galeopterus variegatus
AATATGTCAGGAAAAACATATTAAGTGAATACATTCACTTAATAAAAATTGTCAAATACATGGAGCAACAGAGCTTATAATGAAAACAGCAATTCCTCCACTTCCCTAGTGCTGCCCCCAGAAAAAAATCAGGTCACCTGACCTTTACATGTGGGCAAACACGTAAAGCATCCTGATTCCCCCCACCAAAAAAAAAAAAAAAACTATAAACATGAGATTTCATCCTTAGGCATTCATAACTATGAATTGAGCAATTCCTCTCATTCCTCAGTATTTTTTTTAAACTTAGCTTTTTCAGAGAAAACCACCTTTGTATGGTTAGGGGTTAGGGCAATTGTTGGAATCCTGCTGACGTAGCCAATTTTATTGTTGGGTTAGGGATTAGGGCTCACAGACCCTTCAAACCCATCATACAGACTGGGTCACAGACCTCTCATATGCCAGGCTGGGTCACCAGACCCCTCACATGCAGGCCCACGAGCTAGGTAATCGGGAAAGATCCCAGGAGCTGTTGGCAGATGACATGAGCTTGGTCCTCAGCTTCCTCCGCAGTAGCTTACAGCAGCCTCTAGCAGCAGCAATGGTGGCCTCCCAGAGGGTCCTGCGAGTCCTAGCGGCAACAGCGTCCAGCAGCACTAGTAGCTTCCCTGTGCCCCCCCGCCCCCCAGGGCATCTCAGGGGCAGGGGGGAACTGTGGATCAGAGCCATTTGTCCTTTATACTTAAGTCTGATAACCCAGGACACCTGGGTGTGAGTCAGACAACCCAGAAACACCTGGGTGACCATGCGTATCCACAGACAATACCCAAGGAACACCTGGGTGCATGTGCACAGTTACATATTTACATCAAATGCTCGGCAAGATTTCAAACATCTGAGGGAGCCCTGACCATTTTCCTACATTTTCCTTACAACCTTAGGTCCCTATTTCTTTGTGGCTAGGGATATACCATGTGTGTATTACTGAAAGGATATACCAGGAGAAAGATACCAGACTCTTGATTAAAAGGTAAAATATGTGACTCACAATTTTATGGCAGACCAATCTGGCCTATTTTACATTTCCTTCAGTCACTCAATCCATAAACAGCTGTTTATTGAAGGGCTACTACACAGCAGGCAGGATTCTAGGGATAGAGGCAGGCTAGGGATATAGTGCAAAACAGTAGAGATGACAGAAACTAGACAAGTACAAGAATGAAATATTTCAGATAAATACTCAGTACTGTTCTGAAATCAAGTGAACTAGAGAAAGGGCTGAGCACCTCAGAGCACTGTCTGCAGCCCATGAGCAATGGTGTCCTTGTGGCACAATCTGGTCCACCAGCATTGGTTTCTCAGTGTTGCCATCCATCCCCGTGGTGTCAACATCTATACTCATCACAAACAGCAATCCTCCCACAGCTAGGATGGGACCTGATGAGTCTGGTAAGGTAATTTGTTTCCATTTTGTCCCAGTTTGTCCCCAGCCACATCACAGTTAGATTCCACAGGTGCTGAACAATTGATTTTTAAGAAGAGATCAGGTGAAGATAGACTACTTAATGGTGTTAAATAGTCTGTTAATTTTGTTCCCAAAGGCTTCTTTCTCTGTAGGGTTCTCCAATCACATTTAGAGCTAATGAGGACTGTCATCATGAATAATGGCGAATTAAAATAAAGTGCACTCAGTTATGATTTAACTCAGTAATTCTCAACCCAGCATACATCTTACTAAAGTTATTTGGGGAGCTTTTAAAAAAATACTGTTACTCAGGCCACACCCCCAGATAGCCTCAAATAACTAATTTAGTTGAAAGTTTAAAACTCCCCAGGAGATACTGATGCACAGGAAATGTCAAGAAAAGCAACAGGTGTGACTAATAGTTAAAAACAACTAAATGAGATTGTCTGGGCAACTGAAACCAGTGTGACCCCACACCAGCAGCATTAGCACAACCTGGCAACTCATTAGAAATGCCAGATCTTAGGCCCCATCCCAGACCTACTGCATTGGAAATTCTGGGAGCGGTGCCCAGCAATCTGTGTTTTAAGAAGCCCTCTAGGTCATTCTAACACATACTAAGGTTTGAGGACCACTGGCTTAAATCACCAAACTGTTCTATCAGCAATAACCTTTTCTGAAGATGAGGGGTTTAAATCCTAGCAGGCATCTCACGTATTCAGCCTTATTTAAGAAGGCTCAATTGTCATGGTCCTCTCTCAGTATATCCTGCCCAGACTCTCCTGGGTGCTCAAAGCTTCAGCGATGCTTTTTAAGCTATTGTGTTTTGGTGACAGAGTCGGTGGCTCTTAGGCAAGCTTCTGGCATCCAATATACCGACCTCTGATTCCCCTCAAATTCACAAAGAAGGAGCATAGGGAACAAGGGGGGAGAATGATTTGGGGTGGCCCAGGGGAGGACCAGAAGTGGGGAGAGTCTAGATCAGTAGGCCTCAACCTTGGCCGCACCCTGGAGCCACCTGGAGAGCTGTAAAAAATATTGAGGCCTGGATTCCACCCCCAATATTTTTATGTAATTGCTTTGGGGTGTGGCGTGGGCATCAGGATTATCGAAAGGTGCCTGGGTGATTCTAAGTGTAGCCAAGGCTGAGAATCGCTGGAGGACTTCTTGGTTTGTTTTTCTCTCCTCCTTGGAACACTAATCAGGCCCTTTGCTGTATACAGTGGTACAGGGGAGATTGAAAAGTAGACTCCTTGGGTTTGGTTTCTTGAGCATCCTGAAATTCACATATGTCATTTACTCCCCAGAGCGGGAGAGGGTTTGAATGCCTGACATCTGACCTGTTTTCTTTCCTTTCACTATCTGAATTATAAAGTCATTTAAATAATTTGTGCATGAGTCTACATAATTAACAAATGAAAGAATGGGGCACCTGATTGAGGTCCAACATACTTCACCATATCCTGAGCTTAACAGTGTGCTCTTATCACTGTTTTATTTCATGTTGTACTATCAGCGTGGCAGTCTTTCAGGCAGCATATGATACTTTTCTTTTTCTTCTTCTAACTTTACAAATTAGAGCTTGGTTACATATTTGTCTCACTTTCAAAAAAAAAAAA
>NW_007726919.1:127581-128814 GCF_000696425.1 Galeopterus variegatus
AAAAAAAAAAAAGAGAAGTTAGCTAGTTTGCCGACTTGAGAAGCAGAGTCATTTCCACTTAGTGACGACTGAGAAGCAGAGTCATTTCCACTTAGTGACGACGCTCAGAGCCGAGATAAAAGGGGCCACATGCTGCCCAGCTGCTGGGGCTGCCACGCTGCACCTCGGATATTTTTTTCCCACTTCCGAGGGTCTCCTCAGGGTCCTCACCAGATGTGTGAAGCATGAGTCCCAGATGTGTTTGTGTGAATATTGTTGATAAGCACTTGTGAGTAAGTCTGTACACTGCGCAGTTTGTCATCTGGTGGTTTCGGAAAGTTATGCTTAACAGTAAAGAGAGGTATTGCAGCTTCGTTTCATCACTCACTTGACCACTCCCATTGTCTCTTAGCAACGCTACATTATCTGAGCAGAGACAGAGATGGTGAAACGGAGAATTCCTGGGAGAGGTTGTGTTGGGGTCACTTGAGAAGACCGTGATTGGGCCACCCAGAAGGCAGCACTTCTGCCAGACCTGCAGCCTGCGAGGCCACCAGCCTTGAGCCTTCACAGGCGGGGCTCATGCAGGGTACAGAGCCTCGCAAGGCCAACCTTCGCATGGCCTTTCTGCTTGTAACGTAGTGTCTCCATCATCGCTTCTGTACTTTTCTTGCTGATACCTCTCTCTTTGACTCACTCTGTATCCTCTGTGTCTTTATCTTCTGCAGCTTGGCCAGATTTTTCCCCAGGCCCCACCCCTTTTACCCTGAAATGTATCCAAATTTAGATAAGAAGATACAACAATAAAATGAGGAAGTTGTATCAGGCAGATTAACCTCAGGGAACAGCAGAGAAACCAATAAGTATAGACATGGGGGAAAGAATGGGTGGTGGACAAAGAAAATAAATACCCCGACACCTGGCGTGTGCACGGCACTTTATGGGTTGTAAAGCAGTTTCACGTTTGTTATTTCATTTGCTTTCACACAAACTCTCTGGGATAGGCAGAGCAGAAGGCCTCCTTTTTTGGCTTTTAGGAGACAAGGGGTTGAGACTGGAACTCTTCCCAGGCCCTGTAGCTAGAGAGGGCAGCACTAAGCCTCAAGCCAAACTCTTCTGAATTCAAATCCAGTCATCCTCCCCAATACCATGGATATGTCCATAGAGACCTGGCACACAGAGCAAGAACTGTCCTTGCGTGTTCTGTAGGTTCATCTCCAGACTCATTTCCCGAGAGAGTTCTGTGTTCCTCCG
>NW_007726919.1:129992-131371 GCF_000696425.1 Galeopterus variegatus
CCGACATGTTCAACTTTCCTGCCTTTGACATCCCAGACTCCCTGCACACCCAGCCCTTCC
The DNA here is from genome assembly GCF_000696425.1 of Galeopterus variegatus. Taxonomy (NCBI): domain Eukaryota; kingdom Metazoa; phylum Chordata; class Mammalia; order Dermoptera; family Cynocephalidae; genus Galeopterus; species Galeopterus variegatus. The sequence goes on from NW_007726919.1 coordinate 130,053, forward strand.
CTGACTTAGTTTTTGCCAGTTCTCATTGTGTAAGGACTGGGCTTGGGTTGTCTTGGAGAAGTTGTGAGGTCACACCACCAAGAGTAGTTTTGTGCCGTCCCCCCTTGCTCTGCACCCAACACTCTTTCTCCACTTTTGAGAACACTGTACAGTATAGTTGCTCATGTATAAACTGAAGGATGAGCAGGGATGTTTATTGCAGCAATGGAAATACAAAAGAAACAGCCTAAATCTCCATCAATAGGATACATCCAAATATCATACATCAATATGATACGTCCAAATAATGGGGGGTTGGGTGGGGGTGGAAAGACAGCTCTCTGTATACAGTCATGGAATAATCTTCAAGATGAAATTTTAAATGAAAAAGCAAGGGGCAGAACAGTATATAAAATTTGCTACTATTTGTCTTAAAAAACAGAAGAAAACAGGAAACAACACTTATATTTTTATGTGCATAGAGTTTCTCTGGAAGACAGCAGAAACAGTGGTTACCTCTGGGGAGGGAAACCGAGTAACCAGGGGAAGGTGTGGTAGTGAAACTTCCTTTCTGAGCTAAGTACCTTCTGTATGTTACCTATTCACAAATTTTAATTAAAAACAAGGTAAACACTTTGCAATCAATACAGAGATGTGGAAATATACAGAACCTTGGGGATCACGCCTTAATTGTACAGATTAGAGCATTAAGCAAAGGATACAAATTTTGAGAGACAGAGACAGAGAGAATGAAGCCTTGATTCTCATTTATTTAAATAGCCACTAGAGAATCTGAGAGTGCAAATGATGCATAGTGTAGAAAAGATATGTGAGGGTGTATGCAAGGGGGGTTTTGTGGAGAGAACTTCCAGCCTCTTTAACTCCACAGTGTCACCGAGGGCCACCTGTGACCAGCATTGTCTCATGCTGAAAAATAAATGTACACAACTTAGGACCATCTGGTGTGCTTCTTTCCATTTCTCTTTCATCAATTGTTGAGGTGCCCTCATGATTCTTAGCTTATTTCCTTTCCTATTTTCTCTTCTCTTGGGGTCATGGGTTAAGTGATGACTCAGCGCTAAGTGTTCTACTGGGAAGTTCGTTCACTTTCCTTGGAGAGGCGCTGGAAAAATCCTGTCATTCTGAGTGGCTCTGCAGGCAGCGCATCTGGTCTGAGGAGCCTTAGCAAGAGCCCCAGCAAAGCTGAGGTTTCTGGGTCCCCCCCTCCAGTCCCACTTGTGCCAGAAAGCCACTTCCTATATAGGCTGAGGGGCAAGAACATGAGGTTCCCTCTCTTGCTCACCATTTTACAGCCAAACTTCGTGATTTGTAAGCATTAC
>NW_007726919.1:132924-146628 GCF_000696425.1 Galeopterus variegatus
CTTCATGTGTTGATGAATAATCCTAAAACAAAATACTTTTTGCTTCTACACAGAGCCTTCTAGCCAAGGATCTCAGAGTGCTTTGCAGACATGTGAGTATTATCCTACTTACAGTGGAGGATGGGGTGGGAGAAGGAGCTGGGATATTTTAAAATTAAACAACAAGGACTATGTAAAGTAGTAAGTGATGAGTGAAGTTTTCCAGAGGTTAATAATGCTATATTCCTTTCTTTTTAAAAATGAATGTTTTCAGCCTAAATTGAAATTCCAAATAGTATGCTGCCATCTTTGTACCTAATCCAGATGAGGGCCCTGTATAATCTTGGCCAACAGGCCAGTGAAACATTCCCACCGTTGGAGGAAAGGGTGGGCTGGTGAAGCAGTGGGTCAGATTAGGGTTGGGGAGGGGAAGGCTGGAGACCTGGGGTCCTCACACAAGAAGAAGATTCTTCTAGCTACATTTCTGTCACAGATATTGTTTGCTCCCCGCTCTCCCACCCATTTCATTTTGATCTTAAAAACGCCTGGGCGAAGCATTGTTCTGTGCCTATTGAAGCTATGCTAAGTTTTATAATGAAATTCCTCCCTGGCTAAAGATTTGCAACATCAGTCTGAAAACTAATCTGGTAGAAAATTCCCTAGGTTAAAGGCACACTCTGAGAGAGTATTCAGTTCCAATTCTAGCAGCATCCAATACTAGATTTCAGGGTAGTTCTAGGTCCAGAGCAGTCTTGGGTACTTTTGGCTTGTGCTGGTAAAAAATGACTCTGATTATATGTTTAAGTTGAAGCCCTTTAAAGTCATTCCAAAAATTAATCCAGGGTTAAGAACTTCTCTAATAAGATAGATATTCATATGTATATACAAAACTCACTCTATGACCCTCACACCCACTAACAGGGCACCTCTGGCTTTGAGGTCATGTCCTTGGCCTAAATGCCTCACTCCCTGTCCCTGCACCAGGAGAGCCTCTGACCTCTGGCAGGAGCTTTAATGGCCATTTCCATAACCAGCAGATAAGACAAATGCGAGCTGGGGAAGAAGCANAGGTTCTCAGGGGATGCTGATGCTGCTGGTTTGAGGACCACATATTGAGAACCACCCCCTCAGTGCAGCCCCAGACAGAGGCTGAGGATCTTTTGAGTGTATTTAATCACTATAAGATGGCTACATTGGAAGGAATGATACCTGTCTATCACAAAGAGGTGACAAACAACCAAACCCCCCCCACCCCCAAAAAATTCCACACACATATAATCTGGGAAAAATGTTTTTGTGGCCCCTCAACTTGAGCCTTTAATCCATTCTGCTCCTACTGGCTTCGGGTCCAGTTGGAGTCAGTTCTGCCCTCTGTTTTTCCTTCAATCTTTACCCTCTTTACTAGAAAATTCATAGCCTACAAGCATACTCGGTCGCTGCTATCCCTAGAAGAACTTCCCCAGAGATGTCCCCAAATGGCTGTCACCTCTCTCCCATTTACCAACAGATTAAAGTACAGAATAAATTTCTACACCTACATCTTAAAACCTTGAGGTTTGATTTCCACCTTTTTTTTTTAAGTAAACTTTCTTCTCTTTCAAAGGTCAGGAATGGATTGCTGCCTTTTAAATATGGTGACCTTTTCTGAGTCCCCATCCTAACCTTCTCTTATAATATTTGATACTATTTACCAACAAAGGCATGCATCTTACCAACAAAGGCATGCATTGCTTAACAGGGGTGCATTGTGAGAAATGCATCATTAGGCAGTTTCGTTGTTGTGTGAATCTCATAGAGTGTACTTACACAAACCACTACACACCCAGGCTTTATGATATATCTATAGCCTTTGGCTCTGAGGCTACAAACTTGTACAGCATGTAACTGTCCTGAATACTGCAGGCAATTGTAACACAATGTTAAGTATTTGTGTATCTACACATATGCAACATAGAAAACGTACAATAAATATACCGTATACAAGATAAAAAATGGGACACCTGTACAGGGTACTTTGACAACTGTACAGGGTACTTGGCATGCATGGAGCTTGCAGGACTGGAAGCTGCTCTGGGTGAGTCAGTAAGTGGGTGGTGGGTGAGTGTGAGGGTCTAGGACATGACTGCACACTGCTGTAGACTTATAAACACTGTCCACTTAGGCTACACTACATTTATAAAAAATATTTTTCTTTCTTCAATAATACATTAACCTCAGCTTACTGTAACTTTTTTACTTTATAAACTTTTAAATTCTTTTTAACTCTTTGACTCTTTGGTAATAACACTTAGCTTAAATACAAACACACTGTACAGCTGTACAAAAATATTTTCCTTCTTTATACACTTATTCTATAAGCTTTTTTCTACTAAGACACAAACACACACATTAGCCTAGACATACACAGAGTCAGGATCATCAATATAACTGTCTCCCACCTCCACATCTCGTCCCACTGGAAGGTCTTCAGGAGAAATGAAGTGCATGGAGCTGTCATCTCCTGTGATAACAGTGCCTTCTAGAATCCCTCCTAAAAGGCCTGTCTGGGGCTGTTTTACAGTTAACTATTTTTTAACAAGTAAAAGGAGTACACTCTAAAATAATGATAAAAAATATAATATAGTAAATACATAAACCAGTAACATAGTTGTTACCACAGCTACGATGTCACTAGGTGAAAGGAATTTTTTTAGCTTCACTGTAATCTCAGGGGACCACCGGTGTATATATGGTCTGTCATTGACCAAAACATTGTTATGCAGTGCATTTTTCTTTTGTTTAGTAGACTAGCATTTCTGCCTGAACAGCATCTTTCTGGAATGATCTCTCTCCCATTCTCTTTGTAATTTGGACTGGGAGGACCTCACGCATTGACTCCAAAGGTGAGCATACAACACAGGTCCAGCCAATCAAAATACAGTATCCTTCTAGCCAGGTGACTGGTTTTAGGGGTAGGAACATCCCCAAAGCAGGCCAATCAAAGGCCTCTCTCAGACCCGCTGGAACTAACAGGAATGATGTACACTTGCCTAGTGAGGCCATGGAAACATGATGCTACCTCTCGAAGAAAGCCCACTGGAGAATGAAGCTTTGCAGGAGGGAGCAGAGCTGAAAGACAGAAAGTCTGAGTCCCGATGACAGTGAGGTCCCTTAGATTCAGCCATGCTGAAAGTAAGATTTATCCCTAGAGTTTTTAGTTATGTTGTGAAAGACAAAATTCCAAAGTGGTCCCCATGGTTGCCCTATCCCCTGGTATACACACACTTCATCCCAGTGGAACACTAATACTCTTGGTTCTGCTGCTGGGAAGGGATTCCACAGATATAATTAAGGTCCCAAATCAACTGACCTTAAAATAGAGAGATTTTCCTTGGTGGGCCTGACCTAATCAGGTGAGCTCTGAAAAGGGACAGGGCTTTACAGGAATGCGATTCAAAGTATGAGATGACAGGTTGAGAAGGGGCAAGGAAACCGAAGGTGGACTCCAGAAGCTGACAGTGGCTCCTGGCCCACAGCCAACAACAGAACAGGGGCCTTGATCCTACAACTGCAGGGATTAAATTCTACAAATAACATGTAAGCATGAAAAAGGACCAGGAGCTCTAGATCACAGGCTTTATGATATATCTATAGCCTTTGGCTCTGAGGCTACAAACTTGTACAGCATGTAACTGTCCTGAATACTGCAGGCAATTGTAACACAATGCTAAGTATTTGTGTATCTACACATATGCAACATAGAAAACGTACAATAAATATACCGTATACAAGATAAAAAATGGGACAACTGTACAGGGTACTTGGCATGCATGGAGCTTGCAGGACTGGAAGCTGCTCTGGGTGAGTCAGTAAGTGGGTGGTGGGTGAGTGTGAGGGTCTAGGACATGACTGCACACTGCTGTAGACTTATAAACACTGTCCACTTAGGCTACACTACATTTATAAAAAATATTTTTCTTTCTTCAATAATACATTAACCTCAGCTTACTGTAACTTTTTTACTTTATAAACTTTTAAATTCTTTTTAACTCTTTGACTCTTTGGTAATAACACTTAGCTTAAATACAAACACACTGTACAGCTGTACAAAAATATTTTCCTTCTTTATACACTTATTCTATAAGCTTTTTTCTACTAAGACACAAACACACACATTAGCCTAGACATACACAGAGTCAGGATCATCAATATAACTGTCTCCCACCTCCACATCTCGTCCCACTGGAAGGTCTTCAGGAGAAATGAAGTGCATGGAGCTGTCATCTCCTGTGATAACAGTGCCTTCTAGAATCCCTCCTAAAAGGCCTGTCTGGGGCTGTTTTACAGTTAACTATTTTTTAACAAGTAAAAGGAGTACACTCTAAAATAATGATAAAAAATATAATATAGTAAATACATAAACCAGTAACATAGTTGTTACCACAGCTACGATGTCACTAGGTGAAAGGAATTTTTTTAGCTTCACTGTAATCTCAGGGGACCACCGGTGTATATATGGTCTGTCATTGACCAAAACATTGTTATGCAGTGCATTTTTCTTTTGTTTAGTAGACTAGCATTTCTGCCTGAACAGCATCTTTCTGGAATGATCTCTCTCCCATTCTCTTTGTAATTTGGACTGGGAGGACCTCACGCATTGACTCCAAAGGTGAGCATACAACACAGGTCCAGCCAATCAAAATACAGTATCCTTCTAGCCAGGTGACTGGTTTTAGGGGTAGGAACATCCCCAAAGCAGGCCAATCAAAGGCCTCTCTCAGACCCGCTGGAACTAACAGGAATGATGTACACTTGCCTAGTGAGGCCATGGAAACATGATGCTACCTCTCGAAGAAAGCCCACTGGAGAATGAAGCTTTGCAGGAGGGAGCAGAGCTGAAAGACAGAAAGTCTGAGTCCCGATGACAGTGAGGTCCCTTAGATTCAGCCATGCTGAAAGTAAGATTTATCCCTAGAGTTTTTAGTTATGTTGTGAAAGACAAAATTCCAAAGTGGTCCCCATGGTTGCCCTATCCCCTGGTATACACACACTTCATCCCAGTGGAACACTAATACTCTTGGTTCTGCTGCTGGGAAGGGATTCCACAGATATAATTAAGGTCCCAAATCAACTGACCTTAAAATAGAGAGATTTTCCTTGGTGGGCCTGACCTAATCAGGTGAGCTCTGAAAAGGGACAGGGCTTTACAGGAATGCGATTCAAAGTATGAGATGACAGGTTGAGAAGGGGCAAGGAAACCGAAGGTGGACTCCAGAAGCTGACAGTGGCTCCTGGCCCACAGCCAACAACAGAACAGGGGCCTTGATCCTACAACTGCAGGGATTAAATTCTACAAATAACATGTAAGCATGAAAAAGGACCAGGAGCTCTAGATCACAGGCTTTATGATATATCTATAGCCTTTGGCTCTGAGGCTACAAACTTGTACAGCATGTAACTGTCCTGAATACTGCAGGCAATTGTAACACAATGCTAAGTATTTGTGTATCTACACATATGCAACATAGAAAACGTACAATAAATATACCGTATACAAGATAAAAAATGGGACAACTGTACAGGGTACTTGGCATGCATGGAGCTTGCAGGACTGGAAGCTGCTCTGGGTGAGTCAGTAAGTGGGTGGTGGGTGAGTGTGAGGGTCTAGGACATGACTGCACACTGCTGTAGACTTATAAACACTGTCCACTTAGGCTACACTACATTTATAAAAAATATTTTTCTTTCTTCAATAATACATTAACCTCAGCTTACTGTAACTTTTTTACTTTATAAACTTTTAAATTCTTTTTAACTCTTTGACTCTTTGGTAATAACACTTAGCTTAAATACAAACACACTGTACAGCTGTACAAAAATATTTTCCTTCTTTATACACTTATTCTATAAGCTTTTTTCTACTAAGACACAAACACACACATTAGCCTAGACATACACAGAGTCAGGATCATCAATATAACTGTCTCCCACCTCCACATCTCGTCCCACTGGAAGGTCTTCAGGAGAAATGAAGTGCATGGAGCTGTCATCTCCTGTGATAACAGTGCCTTCTAGAATCCCTCCTAAAAGGCCTGTCTGGGGCTGTTTTACAGTTAACTATTTTTTAACAAGTAAAAGGAGTACACTCTAAAATAATGATAAAAAATATAATATAGTAAATACATAAACCAGTAACATAGTTGTTACCACAGCTACGATGTCACTAGGTGAAAGGAATTTTTTTAGCTTCACTGTAATCTCAGGGGACCACCGGTGTATATATGGTCTGTCATTGACCAAAACATTGTTATGCAGTGCATTTTTCTTTTGTTTAGTAGACTAGCATTTCTGCCTGAACAGCATCTTTCTGGAATGATCTCTCTCCCATTCTCTTTGTAATTTGGACTGGGAGGACCTCACGCATTGACTCCAAAGGTGAGCATACAACACAGGTCCAGCCAATCAAAATACAGTATCCTTCTAGCCAGGTGACTGGTTTTAGGGGTAGGAACATCCCCAAAGCAGGCCAATCAAAGGCCTCTCTCAGACCCGCTGGAACTAACAGGAATGATGTACACTTGCCTAGTGAGGCCATGGAAACATGATGCTACCTCTCGAAGAAAGCCCACTGGAGAATGAAGCTTTGCAGGAGGGAGCAGAGCTGAAAGACAGAAAGTCTGAGTCCCGATGACAGTGAGGTCCCTTAGATAAAATTAATCCAGGGTTAAGAACTTCTCTAATAAGATAGATATTCATATGTATATACAAAACTCACTCTATGACCCTCACACCCACTAACAGGGCACCTCTGGCTTTGAGGTCATGTCCTTGGCCTAAATGCCTCACTCCCTGTCCCTGCACCAGGAGAGCCTCTGACCTCTGGCAACTCTATGACCCTCACACCCACTAACAGGGCACCTCTGGCTTTGAGGTCATGTCCTTGGCCTGAATGCCTCACTCCCTGTCCCTGCACCAGGAGAGCCTCTGATCTCTGGAGCTTTAATGGCCATTTCCATAACCAGCAGATAAGACAAATGCGAGCTGGGGAAGAAGCACTGAAATGCATTTCCTTTCATGGCAGGGGCTGATATAATAGATCCCAAGGAAGTAGAAATACATGTTTCTCCACTGCTTGAAATTTTAGGGTGGCCTAATAAAAGTGGTCATGTGGGAGCTCCTTTGCAAGCTAAAGCACAAGCTAAAGCAGACAGAGCTGCCTGGACTCCATCATTTATTTATTATTTATTACTTTATTTTTTAAATTTTTAAAAATTAAATTTTTTCTATTCATTTTTTTCTTTTATTGTGATAAAAACACTTAATATAAAATCTACCCTTTTGACTCCATTTTTTTAAACTTAAAGAAAGTAAGAATTTCCTGCCACAAATCATAGCCTTACAGATGGTCTCACCTATGGAGTCAAGGGGTGGGGGCGAGGTTGGAGATGTCCAATCAAATGGTCCTGCTCTTAGGTTCTCAATCCCAAAATCGATTTTGGATTGAATTTTACTGTGAAAGTCTTGCAGTTCAAAAGCCATTTACAAGTGTGAACAGACCTCATCCTCAGACATGGCCCATGCATCCTTCACTATAGCCAGACAAAGTATTTGCTGTCCCCACAGCATGGCTTGACTTTCAGGATGTCTCTACACCTGGTTGATACTGGTCCTTCTGTCTGGAATTTCCTTCTTGTCTGCTTGGCAAACTGCCACCCCATTCTTCAGTGCCCAGCTCTAAAGTTTTAACAAAGCATTGAGTAATCATTCTCCAAGCAAAATTAATCACCACCTCTTCTGTGCTCTCATAGCACGTTGTTCACACTTATTGATCACAGTATTTACATTGTCATGAGTTGGTGACTCTGGAACCAGACTGCTTGGTTGGCTTTTGTGCTTCCTAGCTCTATGACCTCTGTGATTCAGTCTCCTCATCTGTAAAATGGGTAAATTCAATACCTACCTCACAGAGTTGTGGATGTATATAGGTAAAGCGCTTAGAAAAATCAGTGCCTCGCATATTCTAAGTGCTAAATGTTAGCTTATTATGATTATCCCTTTACCTAACATAACACCTAGCTCAACACATACCAGCTGCTGGATACATGTTTGTTGAATGAAGGAGATAATAAAAGAATGTTAAAAATTTTTTTAAAGAATACCTACTCTCAGAGGTAAAAACAAATTTGCCCATCACCCTTACTACAAATTGGCATGTTGTTTTTAGTTTAAATATGCCTCACTTTTAGAAAATACAACATAGGAAACGTAGAATTTCAAAACAATTGCTTATCACAGAAATTTTTTTGTGAGAGAGAAAGCTTCCTTTAAATTTTTATTTTACTAACCACTCCTTTAATATAGACACAGATCGTTAACTGTTTAAGAGATGAATATTTCTTCAAACTGAATGCTAAAAGTTAACCACTGTCCCCTGAAATTCACCCATCCTTATTTAACATTATAATGCAAGTCAATAAAAGCAGAATATTTAAATTAACAAAATTTGATTTAAATATAATTTTTTTTCAGGAGAAATAAAACTGTCATACGTGATCAGATCAGCATTTTGCTTGCAAAGTTCCCAAAGGAATGCTTTGTGGGAGGGCTTGGATACCTGCACACATGATGCCCCCTCAGAAAATTAGGAATAGACATACTGTGTCTTTCTGCACATGAACTGAGCCGGGTCTGCTCTTCTACATCAGGAAATAAATCTTTACATTTGACAGTTGGGGAGGACTTGGCCAACACTTTTAGAAAGAACACTTTATCTGATTGGAAATTACTTGGGGCGGGGGCGGAGGGGGCCTGTACATTTTGTGTCCAGGAAAAGGGAAACATTGTGTAGTATCTGGGTGTTCTGCTATCCTTCTTCCTAGACCTGCAGGCATTAAATTTGCAGTTGTTACTATTTAACATTTATTAAGTGTCTTGATGTGCTGGGTCTCTCTGAAAGAGCTGCAGGGAAAACAGCTGGCAGTAAACCATCACTTTAACTGGCTGTGGCTACATGATGCTGGCTCTGCTCAGTAAATCTCCCAGAAAGAGACTCCCTCCTGCTCCCTGCTCAGCATGGAAACATACACCAGAGTCCACGCAGCTTCGCCCCACCCCCCACTAACAATCCCACCATCAAATGCATATAGGAGAGGAGCTGGGAGTGAGTATTGTCAGGCTAAGTGGGTGTAATGAAGGAGCTGAACAAGGAGGACAGAGTGGGTAGGGGATATGGAATGGAAGCGAAAATGGAATCTAGTGGGGAGAGGGACTGTGTAAAAGCTGCATTTGCCACCCGATTGCAAAGGGAGTTGGTGGCTATTAATAAAGAGATACAGGCCAGGTGGAGTGCAGCAGGCAGGGCCCGATTGCTGATTGCTGCAGACGAGTAATTGGTCTCCCTCCTGGTTTAATGCTCTCCTCTTGTGCGCTCTCCCAGATGTTTTTCTGTTGCCATGGTGGCTGGGGCAGGGGTAATGGCTGTGGAGCAGGGAAGATGAGGCCACAGAAGGCTTTTTGCTCTGTTTTAATACTGATTACAGGAGCTTCACATTTGGTGCATCTGGGGCACTTTTGTAATGGGTTTTTTAACTTTTCCATCATCTACATGCAGGCTAGCTTTTGCTCACCATGAAGTCTGCGGGCAGCCCAGATTATAAGGATAAATCCATGCCCTCAACAGTGGGGCCGTGGAGCCACTTCCTCTCTGGGAAATTAGTGGGGGGTTATTAAGCAGGAAAAAAGGGAGAGGGAAGAGGAGGGAGTGACAAAACAGGGGGATCTTTGTGGGTCACCTGGAGGGATGTTCAGTTGTGTAGGGGCTTTATTTATTGTAAAATCCCTTAAGGAAAGAGCCTGTAAATTTTAGATAAAAGATGTATATATATATAAAATATAAGATACAGATATTCTCTTTTCTCCAATCTAAGTTTCTGGGGAGTCAGGCATCTGCAGGAAGCTTCAGATTCCTACCGAGGGGTAGGAGGATATAAGCTACAGCCCCTCGAAGGCAAGCAGTGATGGCATGGAACTGACATCTGCGCCCAGCTTTCCTGGATTAGCAATGCCATTCAAGCTTGCCAACCCACAGGAAATTACAGCAGCTCACGACTGCTGCCAGGAGCTCAGTTCCAGGTACCTGCTGGTTGTGTTCCCTCACTGGGGGACCTGCATTTCTGCAGGGCCAGACAAAAGAAGGTCTCTGATTGCCAAGGATTACAAACATCTGACTATTTGGTGGACCTCTACAAAGTGGTTAGCTTTTCAATAGTTTTCACGTTATGAAAGGTGCCATGGGCCTGCTCTGTCCACTCACGTGACCCCATTACTTCATTTCGCTGGGTGTGTTGGTCACTGCCAAATGAAACAGAACTTGAGCTGCGGCATCAGGCTCTGATTCTTGCCACATGTTTATTTGGAGTCTGATCTGCATTCAAGCCATTTTGTAAACTGTTACCTGACCCTCACCTCAACCAACAGCAACAAAAAGCGGGCGTGTTGGAAGTTTCATTATTATGATAATGCTAAGTCCAAAAGTTCGGACCTGAATGTAATTCTGGAGCTGGACACGATTAAGACCATGGGTTGGCTGGTTAGCTTAGTTGGTTAGAGCGCGGTCAAGGATTTGGTTCCCCATACCAGCCAGCCACCAAAAAAAAAAAAAACCTATTCATTTATTCAATAAATATTTACTAGGCATTTACCAGGTACTGTGCCAGCTGGGTCAGAGCTGGGGGGATGCCAGAGGAACAAGACAGGTATGATCCCTGCCGTTTTGGAGTTGTAGTCTAGTGGAGAGACACACAAAAAAGAATCAAACAGATGAACTGATCAAAGAGGAACTGTGGCCAGTACTATTAAGGAAGCAAGCAAGGTGCTGAGCTGGGGAACATTAGGAAAGAGGGGCCCGCCTTAGATTGAGGAGGTGAGGAAGTCCTCCCTGAGGAAAGAGTAGTTAAGCTGAGACCTGAAGAATGTGAGGGATCCAGCCATTGAAAGAGCAGGGTTAAAAGGTATCCCTGAGGGTGTACCCCACATCCTGCTCCAAGACGAAGGCATAGGGTCATGGTGCTCAGCATGGTGTGTCTCAGGAGATGCAGCAGCAACATTTTGAACTGAGACATTTTGCTGAAGGGAGCCAAGGAGCAAACCCTCTTGTTTAAGCCTTCCTTTCTTTCCCTTGCTGCTGTTTTGCAATTCTTGTTGATGTGAGAAACAAAGAAGATGAACATCTCAAGTGAGCGCTCTCAGAGGACCATCCAGGTCAAAAAACAGACTTCACATGGATGAGGACCTCATTTCAATATGGCAATCTGCACTTGTCTGACTGGGAGGTTAATTATTGCTCCTTTAAAAATATGTAAACCTAAAGTCGTCTTGTTCTCTTCGTAAACGAGACTTTTTTTGTTGCTGAAATGAAAAGTTGCTATAGATGAGCAACGCTAACATGACTTTTTTATTTATTCCCTTTTAGATGAACTGGGAAGTGAAAACCTGAAAGTGTAAGTCTTCCCCACTGCTTCCAGACCAGCGTGGTTGTGGACAGCAATACTGAGGGGGAGCAGGAGATGAGGGAGCCATCTGCCTGCTCAAGTGCTTTTGTTCCGATTCCTTTGCAGGTTCTCCTGCAGCCTGGGCCCCTAGTGGCCTAAGGGAGGTTGTGTCCCAGTCCCCAAACCCTATCCACATGATCTGGGCAGAGGACTGGGTCAGATCTGCTTTATGCCATGGTCCTCTGTTCGGAAAACAATCTTTTTAAATTCCAAATGCATAATAGTTAAATATTCTGACCCTGGCTATATTTCAAGGGCATCGGTTCATTTATTCTGATTAAAAATTTTATCTCCAGGGAAAATACTTGAGCTGGTATTACAGGAGGAGAGCCTTGGTAGAAGCATGAAGTTTGCATGTGAACCACCACAAGGGGAAGGAGGCAGGCAGACAGACAGAGACAGACAAGATTTCTCCCAGAAGTGTGTTCTGGGGCAGTGTGCCCCCGCCTCCCAGACTGACTGCTTCAGAAACTTTGCTGCCTCCTCTACACGGTGTAATGCCTATGCTACCACTCAGAGCTGGTGGGCTCTCCTCCCGCTAACCCCATCTACACTATCTCGGGGCTTCTGTCCCCTACCTGTGCTCTCTGAGCCCTGGCAAGTGAGGACAGTGGATTTCTGAAAGCCACGGCTCCATTTCTCCAAGAGAGGAAAATAAGCCTGGGAATTGAAGGGAGAGGTGATAAAAGCAGCCTGTTGACAGTGGCCTCTTGATCTGGGGCATTGATCAAAAGCCCCAAGGAAAGGGAAGTGAAATTAAGCAAGGCTTAAAGCTAAATGTGGCAACTCCCCTAGGGGGCTCGCAGTGGAAGGCTCGCAGACTTCCCTTCCCTTCAGCGGGGCAGGCAGTCTCCTAGGTGCCCCTTCCAGCCCACCCGCTGGGGCCCTCCATTTTTGGATCAGTGACAGATGTGGGTTCGTTTCAGTGTTAGCCTTTCTTCCTGTTAGAGTTTGATACTCTCAAATTGTACAAACCACCCCCAGGCTACCCTAGAGTGTCAGGCACTGGGTCAAGTTCATCTTCCTCAGAGTCAACATTCTAGGCTTTTCCCAAAGAAATTCAGCACTGCACATTTTGTTCAACAAGCTTTCTGCTCTCTATCTTAGCCCTATTTTTGAGGAGGACACACCTTCTGTTATGGAAATAGAAATGGAGGAGCTTGATAAATGGATGAACAGCATGAATAGAAATGGTATGTGGTAACCCAACGTTTTTTCTTTCCTCTCTAGTCATAGAAGGCTGCAACAGCTTTATAAATACAAATACCTCACTAAATTCTGGAGTGTGACATTAGACCTAGTGCAGGCAGATAATAAATTTGGGCCCGATGGCCCTTAAATATTCAGTTTAATTAGTGCATCAACTGTTGCCATTTGTTTTTATTTCTAAACAGGTTGTTGAAATGATTTTTTTCAAGCCGAAAATGATCTCTTTTTCACATGAAGAAATCTCTGAGACCAAATTATCTGGGAAAAGTGGCATCTGAAATTACCTTATATATTATTAATTTAGAGTTCTATAATTTAAAACTGTGTATGGATATAAAATGTTATTAAATATCATTTATGTAGATCTGTGCTGTCCAACACAATAGATATTAGTCAAATGTGGCTATTTAAATTTAAATTAATTAGAATTAATAAAATTAAATTTTAGTTTCAGTAGCCACATTTTGAGTGCTTAGTAGCCAATGGCTGGCATATTGAACAGTGTGAATCTAGAACATTTTCATCACTACAGAAAGTTCTATTGGACAGCACATACATATACAGATGGTAATGTAAGTAGCCCCATATAACTTAATTTCCAATTGATATCTGAGAGTAATGGTACTTTATGTTCCTTCCTTTCCATTAAATCAAAAATTAAACTTAAAAATAATAACAGCTGTTTTTTCCTTTTTTTATTCCTTCAAGAAATCAATGTGTTATTCTAATGCTTAGATTAATAAAATCCACTATTTTTTTTTTTTCCTTTTTGTCTTTTTTCGTGTCCGGCAATGGGATCGCAACCCTCGGCGCTGTGCCCGCACCTCGCTCAGCCAGTGAGCGGGAACTGGTCTGTATGTGGGATCCGAACCCTCGGCGGGAGCACCGCTGCGCTCCCAAGCGGCGCACTGTAGCAGTGTGCCACCGGGCCGGCCCCTAAAATCCACTATTTATATTATCGTATCACTTGTGTTTTTTTTTTTTTTTT
>NW_007726919.1:148417-162080 GCF_000696425.1 Galeopterus variegatus
CGCTCGCGCACCGGCCATCCCTATATAGGATCCGAACCCGCGGTGGGAGCGCTGCAGCGCTCCCAACGCCGCACTCTCCTGAGTGCGCCGTGGGCTCAGCCCCTACAACGGTTTTTGAAAGGTGGGAATGCTTAGACGCCTACCTCATGCAAATAACAAAAATTAACTCAAAATTGATCAAAGACCTAAATTTATGAACTAAAACTATTTAAAACTCTTGGAAAACATAGGTGTAGATCTTCATGACCTTGGACTAAGTAATGGTTTCTTGGATATGACACCAAAAGCACAAGTAACCAAAAATAAATAAATTGGACTTGATCAATATTAAAAACTTTTGTCAAAGCACACTATCAAGAAAGTGACAATAACCCACAGAACAAGAAAATACTTACAAATATGAGGATCTACTATCCAGAATATGCAAAGAACTCTTGTACCTCAACAATAAAAACACAACCCAATTAAAAGATGGGCAAAGGATTTAAATAGACACTTCTTTTAAAAAAATATACCAATGGCCAACACATAAAAAGATGCTCAATGTCCTACTCATTTAGGAAATGCAAATCAGAACCACAATAAAATACTTCACACCCACTAGGATGCCTATAATCCAAAAAATGGGAAAATAAGCGTTGAGGTAAAGAAACTGGAACCCTCATAGATTGCCGGTGGGAATGTAAAATGGTGCAGCTGCTGTGAGAAAGTCTGGCAATTTCTCAGAAAGTTAGTTACCATATAACCCATCAATTCTATTCCTAGGTATATGCTCAAATGAATTAAAACCATGGCCACATACAACCTGTATGCCATATTCATAGCAGCATTATTCATAATAGCCAAAAAGTAGAAACAACCCAAATGTCCAACTGATGGGTAAACAAAATGTGGTATATCCATCTGATGGAATATTATTTGACAATAAAAGGAATGAAGTACATGCTACAACATGAATGAAACTTAAAAACATTATGCTAACCAAGAGAAGCCAGTCACAAAAAAACTAGATTGACTGATTCCATTTAGATGAAATGTCCATAGTAGCCTCATCTACCAAGATAGAAAGCAGATTAGTGACTGCCTAGGGCTGGGGGAGAGGAGAGAGTGGTGTTACCTGGTAATAGGTATGCAGCTTCTTTCTGGGGTGATAAGAATATTCTGGAATTAGACAGTGGTGNCACCTTCTGTTATGGAAATAGAAATGGAGGAGCTTGATAAATGGATGAACAGCATGAATAGAAATGGTATGTGGTAACCCAACGTTTTTTCTTTCCTCTTTAGTCATAGAAGGCTGCAACAGCTTTATAAATACAAATACCTCACTAAATTCTGGAGTGTGACATTAGACCTAGTGCAGGCAGATAATAAATTTGGGCCCGATGGCCCTTAAATATTCAGTTTAATTAGTGCATCAACTGTTGCCATTTGTTTTTATTTCTAAACAGGTTGTTGAAATGATTTTTTTTCAAGCCGAAAATGATCTCTTTTTCACATGAAGAAATCTCTGAGACCAAATTATCTGGGAAAAGTGGCATCTGAAATTACCTTATATATTATTAATTTAGAGTTCTATAATTTAAAACTGTGTATGGATATAAAATGTTATTAAATATCATTTATGTAGATCTGTGCTGTCCAACACAATAGATATTAGTCAAATGTGGCTATTTAAATTTAAATTAATTAGAATTAATAAAATTAAATTTTAGTTTCAGTAGCCACATTTTGAGTGCTTAGTAGCCAATGGCTGGCATATTGAACAGTGTGAATCTAGAACATTTTCATCACTACAGAAAGTTCTATTGGACAGCACATACATATACAGATGGTAATGTAAGTAGCCCCATATAACTTAATTTCCAATTGATATCTGAGAGTAATGGTACTTTATGTTCCTTCCTTTCCATTAAATCAAAAATTAAACTTAAAAATAATAACAGCTGTTTTTTCCTTTTTTTATTCCTTCAAGAAATCAATGTGTTATTCTAATGCTTAGATTAATAAAATCCACTATTTATATTTCCGTATCACTTGTGTTTTTTTTTTTTTTTTTTGTTTTTTGTCTTTTTCCGTGTCCGGCAACGGATCGCAACCCTCATGGTTGCCCCCGCACCGGACCGGGGACCGGCAACGGAACCGCAACCCTCGGCGTTGCTCCCGCGCCTCGCTCAGCCAGTGAGCGGGAACTGGTCTGTATGTGGGATCCGAACCCTCGGGCGGGAGCGCCGCCGCACTTCCCAAGCGGCGCACTATCCAGTGCGCCACCGGGCTGGCCCCTAAAATCCACTATTTATATTTCCGTATCACTTGTGTTTTTTTTTTTTTTTGTTTTTTGTCTTTTTCCGTGTCCGGCAACGGATCGCAACCCTCATGGTTGCCCCCGCACCGGACCGGGGACCGGCAACGGAACCGCAACCCTCGGCGTTGCTCCCGCGCCTCGCTCAGCCAGTGAGCGGGAACTGGTCTGTATGTGGGATCCGAACCCTCGGGCGGGAGCGCCGCCGCACTTCCCAAGCGGCGCACTATCCAGTGCGCCACCGGGCTGGCCCCTAAAATCCACTATTTATATTTCCGTATCACTTGTGTTTTTTTTTTTTTTTGTTTTTTGTCTTTTTCCGTGTCCGGCAACGGATCGCAACCCTCATGGTTGCCCCCGCACCGGACCGGGGACCGGCAACGGAACCGCAACCCTCGGCGTTGCTCCCGCGCCTCGCTCAGCCAGTGAGCGGGAACTGGTCTGTATGTGGGATCCGAACCCTCGGGCGGGAGCGCCGCCGCACTTCCCAAGCGGCGCACTATCCAGTGCGCCACCGGGCTGGCCCCTAAAATCCACTATTTATATTTCCGTATCACTTGTGTTTTTTTTTTTTTTTGTTTTTTGTCTTTTTCCGTGTCCGGCAACGGATCGCAACCCTCATGGTTGCCCCCGCACCGGACCGGGGACCGGCAACGGAACCGCAACCCTCGGCGTTGCTCCCGCGCCTCGCTCAGCCAGTGAGCGGGAACTGGTCTGTATGTGGGATCCGAACCCTCGGGCGGGAGCGCCGCCGCACTTCCCAAGCGGCGCACTATCCAGTGCGCCACCGGGCTGGCCCCTAAAATCCACTATTTATATTTCCGTATCACTTGTGTTTTTTTTTTTTTTTGTTTTTTGTCTTTTTCCGTGTCCGGCAACGGATCGCAACCCTCATGGTTGCCCCCGCACCGGACCGGGGACCGGCAACGGAACCGCAACCCTCGGCGTTGCTCCCGCGCCTCGCTCAGCCAGTGAGCGGGAACTGGTCTGTATGTGGGATCCGAACCCTCGGGCGGGAGCGCCGCCGCACTTCCCAAGCGGCGCACTATCCAGTGCGCCACCGGGCTGGCCCCTAAAATCCACTATTTATATTTCCGTATCACTTGTGTTTTTTTTTTTTTTTGTTTTTTGTCTTTTTCCGTGTCCGGCAACGGATCGCAACCCTCATGGTTGCCCCCGCACCGGACCGGGGACCGGCAACGGAACCGCAACCCTCGGCGTTGCTCCCGCGCCTCGCTCAGCCAGTGAGCAGGAACCGGTCCTATGTGGGATCCGAACCCTCGGGCGGGAGCGCCGCCGCACTTCCCAAGCGGCGCACTATCCAGTGCGCCACCGGGCCGGCCCCTCACTTGTGTTTTTAACATTCATCTTAAAAAATACCCTGTGGTCAGATTCAAACCTCTACCACAGAGTTCTTAAATTCAAAGATTTATTATTAGAATTATTGTACCAGAGGCTTATCAAGATGAGCTTGCCAAAATATTAGAACCACTCAATGAACCTGTACAATTTCTAACAGTTTTTCATATTAAGGGAAGAAAGGCTGTGGAAAGCATTTGAAGATAGGAGTGGGTCATCGAGATAGTCCTTAAAGTAGTTTCATTTTATTGTTTTTAGTTTATAAAAGTTATATATACATATATATGAATTTAGAAAATGAAAAAAAAGGAAAAACTCCATCACCCAAGACAATCTCTCTTAATATGTGGTTTTCCCTTTTGTGCCTGAGATTTTGTGTAATACAAAATTATGATCCTATCACACTCACCAGAAAATTGAAAAAGGCATTTCTATGTAACTACTAAAGCAGGCAGTTATTTTGACACATAGTTGGCAGATACGAAGGATTTCTTTTCCCTTGAAAATGAGTGGTGCAATAGAAAGGAGCTCTGATGACTTTAAGAAGTTTGGTGTTCCCCACTTACCTGCTGCTTTTCTATTGTGGAGTCTGACTGAAATCATTCTGCAGACACACCAGGACCTCAGGTGAAGCCATTTTATTCTAGTGTCTATCCTGAAATATGCAGATTCTAGCTTTTGGAGCCTTGGGGTTCTACAGGGACTAAATAACTGAGGAGTGATGAATTGTACTCTTTCCAACAGGGGCAGAAGCACGTTCAAGTCTCCTATCTGTGTGTTATTAGTGCTTTTCTCATTTCAAGAGCCTTGCCATTATTAGTCTTTTAACCTCTAGAACTCCCTGGTGAGGCCATTTCTGCAAAAGTAACCACACCGATCAGGGAAATTCGATGCTCAACTGTGTCAGTCTTTTAACTAAAAAATAGAATTTCAGCGACTAACAATGAGTTTGCTTTTCTTCTGTCCTAGCTGACAGTGAATGTTTACCTACTTTGAAGGAAGAAAAGGAATCAAACCACAACCCAAGGTACTTCTGATTTCTACCGCAGATTATATGTGTATGGTGGGGAGGGGGTGGAAACCATAGGGAAGCACTTTTTGCTTGCCTTTTCTGTAAATTTTATTTTATTTTATTTTTTTATGACAGTGAATGTTTACCTACTTTGAAGGAAGAAAAGGAATCAAACCACAACCCAAGGTACTCCTGATTTTACCGCAGATTATATGTGTATGGTGGGGAGGGGGTGGAAACCATAGGGAAGCACTTTTTGCTTGCCTTTTCTGTAAATTTTATATGACAATTTACATGTGTGTATATGTGTGTAGTGTGGAGAAAAGGAATTGTGAGTTACAGAAAATAGCAGGCTACAAAGTAAATATCCTAGTGTCCCTTTATCTTTAGAAATAAATTAGTGCTGACACTGTCTTGCCCTTGTAATGAGACACTGTTGGGTTGGCTTCTGTTTTAGTCATAAAACTTTCCAATTATAACAAACCATAGGTTTATTTACTTTGGATAAGTAGATGTTTGGTAAGGAAGACAGATGGGGATATAAACAAGACTGAGTAAAATGAACATTTTTAAAAAACAGACAAAAAACCCCAACCCACCTGGATTGGATTGTTTATTAAATGAGAAATAAAAACAAACAAACAAACAAAAAACCATTCTGTCCGACCACTAGGTGGCTCTGCTTGACAGAAAATTTTAGTGTATTGGGGTTTGGGTGTATTTTTGTACTCCACAATCTCATTTAAATTATATTATCTTTTTGTGAGGATGGAAATTACCATCTTGGGGTGGTTTTGATCAGAGAATTGTTTGGTCGGGACAAGGGAAGTGCTTGAAGGAAATAGGATTGATGATTAAGCATGTTGGGTACTTGCTCTGCAGAGCACCACTGTAATCTTGGGGGCACTGAGTTGTTGGCCCAGATGACCCATGGATGGCCAGAGAGCAGAGAACTTGAGCCTGTACCAGATATTACACTTTTGTCAGAATAAATAGAATAAACCTTCAGGGTGGGGTAAATAGTCACCCTCCATGTTAGCCAGAGGTCATGTGCCAGTCATCTCAAATGCTTCCAAGGGCCGGCCCGTGGCTCACTCGGTAGAGTGCGGTGCTGATAACACCACGGGTTGGAGTGCGGTGCTGATAACACCAAGGCCACGGGTTCGGATCCTATATAGGGATGGCCGGTTTGCTCACTGGCTGAGCGTGGTGCTGACAACACCAAGCCAAGGGTTGAGATCCCCTTACTGGTCATCTTTAAAAAAAAAAAAAAAAATGCTTCCAGAATGCAGTTATGTGTCGTTGGGCAGTCCCTGAGGCTGGAGCATCGCAAGGGAAGACTGATTATTAAACAGTGATTGGGGTAGTCAGATACTTGTCTTTGGACCCTTTTCTGCATCTTCCGCCTAAAGCTTACCTAAGAATTTGCCACCCTACATCTCTTTCCACATCACACTACCACAATCTTACTCAGGTAAACCTCAGCTCTGATACTGAAGTCTACACCATATTGTAGATTTAAGTCTGTGTTCCCATTCTAGGTATTTGCATGATAAGATTCATCGCTGGTTCAGAAAAGATTCTATTCTATTAAATGAGATTCCAGATATCAACAAGCAGATAAAAGGAAAAATATGCCAGGGGGAACATTACAAAGGAATATTTTCCCCATATTTTTACCTTACCTAAAAACAAGCCACTACATTTGTCCAGTAAAGGGCTCAGAACACTACCAAGAGTCCGTAAACATCTTATTTCTCTAGTGCTGATAGGCACCCTCAAATGATGTGAAATGTCAGTGGTTTTTACATACCTGCCTCTTGCTCTTTGAAATTGCTGGCGACAGGGAAGAAGCTTAACATTACAGAATTGTATGATGGTGAGAGCTTCTTAAAAATCCGATTTTGGGAATATTGAGAAGCTGGTGTTTGAAATAAGCTGTAGCTCATTTCTGCCTGTAAGGGAAAAAGCCTTAACCTATTTGGAAAGCTGCTTTATGGTAAATTACTATTTTTCAAGGGAATGTCTACATTCCTCTGTGAGCCCAGAACTATCTGACTTTAATTCACAGGATGATTGTCAGGCCTTTCTCTCATTTCCTCTCTGTGAAGCCAGACCCAGAATTCTAGAACCAAGAGTGACAAGTCCCAGGTCTTTGTGCCACAGACTCTTTCTGATTACTTCAAAGGGTATTATGATATTGCAAAGAAAAGTTACCTTTTGCTCACTGAAAACTAGGAAAAGGACAAAGCAGTTAGAACAAAACCTTGCACAAAATAAGCTCTCAGTAAGTATTGGTTGTTATAATTATTAATAAATTAAAACAGATGTACAGAAACTCACTGCCTTTTGGGCTAATATTTGATATTTTAGGCTAATATTTGATATTTGATAGCACTTGATATTGGTAGGTGGGGCATTTTTTGCGCCTTTGGTTTTCTTGGTGATTTCTTTTCGGACCTACCAATCCTGAGAAATCAGGAATTTATTTGACTCCTGATGAGACTTTCAGCTCTCTTCCCTTAATGGCATAAATAACTAATGCTGGTGATTTCAGAATCATCCGCTTATCAATCTGTAGTTTTTGAAAGGATATTAGTACCATAAAGTTTGGATAATCTTTCTTTTCTGTCACAATTTTATTTACATATCTTTTTCCTAATGTCTTAATTGCATTGATAAAGTGTTTACTTTAAATATCTAATCTGCAACAGAAATAAGATCTGGGGTTTTTTCCAAAAAGCTTGAGAATTGTTAGAGATACAGATGGAAAGTGCATTGGTCGTTGGACTTAGAATCAGAAGACTAGTTTTAAGACCTGACTTCAGTGATCATCTGTTCTTTAGACTGAGACAGGTCACTGTAGCTCCCTGAGCTTCTGTTTCCTTGTGTTGAAAAATGTAAATAAGAACACCTGTCTTTCTAGTTTCACAGGATCATATGAGAGAATAAAACCACTATGTAATTTTTAAAGCACCATGCAAATGAAACTAACTCTTTTTATGCTGTAACAATAGTTTTCCCCCTTGTCTACCTTCGCTGCCACCACTGTTTTTTTTTTTTTTTTTAATCATTTTTTAGGGCAGTTTTAGGTTCACAGCAAAATTGAGCAGAAAGTACAGAGATTTCCCATGTACCCCTGCCCTCACATATGAATAGCCTCCCCCATCACTGACATCCCCCACCAGAGCTGTACATTTGTTACACAATAAACCTGCATCGACATATCATTATCACCCAAAGTTCCCCATTGGCTTTTACCTCTGTGAATCATCCTTCCTCTATCATTTTAGCAATGTGCAGGTGAATTTCATGCTTCAAAAAGTATGTAACAGTCACTGAAGATTAAATTTAGTGGAACACATACCGATGTTTTCTGCATCCTCCTGATAAACTTAGACTTCTAGAATCCATTGACAGAGTTCATCCTTCCTTGATGTTAGAGACATCCCTGCCATAGAACCTCTATTATATATTAAGTCCACCATGCTTCTGAGAAAAAGGAGTCAATCTGGTCACCATCCTACACTTAATATACCACACATTGTGCAAAGACTTCAACCCTTCACCCTTCTCTTGTTGGGATCTGTAATCTCAGGTCTTTCAGAGCTTTTTCCATAAATCCCGTTGGCCAGCCTTATTCATTACTTTCCTCTGAAGGGACATTTTTCTTGAGCTATGGAATCTAAAATTTAGCGCAGAATTTTAATAAGGACCAGAGATGTACAAAATACTATGGGAAGTTTACACTATGGTTTTCATGTTTTTAAAAACTCAATAGATAAAGCAATAAAGGAATTGTGAGGGAGGGGAGAGTTCTATATTCCCCACCTTATTTTTCTCTCTAATCCCTCAAAAGTCATTTGAAAGTATACTTCAAGTCAGCAAATATTAAGTGCCTACTGGCTTCCCTCAAATTTGAGTTTGGTATTATGATACAAAATAACAGTTTATAATCCTTCAGGATTATAACCTCAGATAACATTGTAAAATGCAGGTAGGTGTGTGTGTGTGTGTGTGTGTGTGTGTGTGTGTGTGTGTGTGTGCTATGTGAGAGATGATTGCTACATTTTAAAAACCAGAGCATTGCTTGAATAGTGGCCCAGAGTATGTCTACACAATGGGTGTGATCTATATGTCTTGGACTAATTCTAGGCCTGACTCTGATGTTGGCCAGATGCGTGACCTCTGTAATTCCACCTTCTTGTGGAAGGAGAAGGGACATTATACTAATGAAGAGAAAGGGAGCCAGATCTAATTGTTACATGACTTTCTGCTAAACTGAACTCTGCACTCCCCCAAAACGGAGTTAAAAAGCATCATAACACAAGAAAGTTTAGCATAGGTTTATTGCCATCTTTGGAGATAGGGTACATTAGCTGAGGTCATAAAGAGGGATTGTTACAGGATAGACTGGTCAGGAGAACAAAGATGACTTATCTGATCCTGACTGCAACAAAGGGGCAGTTATGAAACAAGGTATTCAAGTTGCATCTGTCCTCATTTAACTGGTGGCATGCCAATTAAATGCCTTCTTAAAGATCATAGTAAGATGATGTTTTCTAATCAATTCAATTTGTTTTTATTTGTCAGCCTGTTACTATACAGGTTTTTGGGAAAGGTGTTCCACATTCTTAAAGTATCTATATAATGCTCCTAGAAAAATTACTCATGTTGCTGTCATATAGATAAGTTGCTAAAATCTCGTGTATTGAGGCACACAGGTATTGATATTCAATGCTGTACCCCACAGATATGTACAATCAATTATGTTTCAATTAAAAAAAATAAGTATAGAGGGGAAAAAAACGTGGAGGCAAGCCATAGAGGTTTGCAGCAGATTTAGAGCTGGCCAGTTACTCAGTAGGTTAGAGCACAGCCTTATAACACCACAGGCCACAGGTTCAAATTCCTGTACCACAGGCTGCAAAAAAAAAAAAAACAAACCCCAAAATCTTCTTATTAGTGAAGCAGGATCCCTTATTTTATTTGTTGCAATTCTATGGCAGTTTGCCAAGATATTTTTAACAGGGAGCTCTAGGATTTGCCAGAATTAAAAACACCTGGGCTTATTTGACCATTTCACAGAGATGATAAATGGCCACGAAAACAACAGGGAACACATCCAACTAAATAAAGGAATGATCACCAGAAAGAAAATGACTCCAGGCTTAGGTGGTGGCCAGATCCCAGTCTGCTGACTTACTAACAGGCCTGATGGCTGTCCCACCACCAGTGAGAGTTGCTACACTCTGGGAGTGACCTGAATTCCCTCAGCTGAAGCAACTTATACCCACACTGGGACCTTCTCTTATGTGGCAGGGCTCGTCACACTGCTTCAAGTCCACAGAGTGGTAGCAGTCAGCACCATACCAGGAGCCCCTTCTGCTCTTTGGCGCCTTACATAAACAAATTTGTGTTGATGGACAGTGTCACACAGTAAGCCTTCAAAATGCTTCTCCTTAGAAATTTAAAGTATGTTTTGGAAGATGACTTCTTAAAACCTACAGATATATGAAATAGTATTCAAGCTAGAGTTTTACCAACAAACATAAGCTACTGCAAAATCTTTAAAATAAGAATAACTAACATTTATTCATGTGTCTGTGTGTCAGGCCTGCAGTGTAGTGTTTCACTTGCATTTTCTCATTTATTCTTTACAACAACAATAAAGTAAATGGTATTGTTAGGTATATTTTGCACAGGAGATGAGACGAGAAAACTTATGCTAAGAAATATTTATTTGCCCAAGGTCACACAGCAAGGAAGTGATTGAGTCCTGATTCAAACTCAGGCCATCTGACCCTGTGCGCTTATCTATGATGCTAAAAAAGCCACTTGTTGTTAGCACATACCAATATTAATACTATCATAAAATCAACACAAAATGAGAACCACCCAGAGATAAGCTTAACCAAAAAAGCTGCATGGATATTATAAAATGTTCAGATTTTCATTGAGGGACATAAAGGTTTTGGCAAATGGAGAGATATACTGTGTTCCTGACTGAAATACTCAATAATGTAAAAATTATCATTTTAAATTCAACCCAATCTCTTAAAAAATCCCAATGCACATTTCATCTGGAAGAATAACTGTGCACAAATAGCCAGGACAATTCTAAAAGGAGGAAAATGAGCAATTGTAAGATGGTACTAGGGGTGGCGGGAAAGCTCTCATGTAATGCCAGGTCAGTAATTACATCAGTGTACACCTGGAACCAAGTAAGACATTGATGGAGTAGAATAGAAAGTTCAGAAACAGCCTCGTAAAGGTAACATTTCATAGCAAGTGGATTATTCAATAAATAGTCTTGGGACAACTAACATTTGGGGGTGGAAGATTTAGAAGTCTATCTTACACTATATACTAAAATAGACTCCAGATAATTTTTAATGTTAAAAAGAAAAAAAAGAAAGCCAGAAGAAAATAGGTAAGTTTTATATAACTTGAAGGAAGAAACAAGTTTGAAAGAATGAAACACAAGTCAGAAACAATATTAGAAAAGGATAGATTTAACTACATTAAAAATTTTAAAAATCTGGACTTCAAAAAACACAACAAATAAAATTATAAAGAAAATGACAAACTGCGGGAAAGTTTTTATAGTATATCTGAGGGACAACAATTATTATACTTAATATACAAACCAATAAAAAAGATAATTGTTCCATTTGTAAATACGAGCAAAGACTGTCAACATGCAATTCAGCAAAAGAAGAAATTGAAATTACCAATGAAGCTTTGAAAAACATTTATTCTTCTTAGTAATAAAAAATATATAAAGGTAAATGATATACCATTTTTTATCTATTGGACTTACAAAAATCAAAATAGTAGTATCCAGTGTCAGAGAGAATGTGGGGAAGAGGATATTTTCCTAAAGGGAATTGTTGAGAGAATGTAAATAGTACAAAATTTCTAGGGATGGGGGATAATTTGACAATGGGCTATCAAAGCTTTAAAATTACATACACTTTGACCTAGCAACTCCTCTTTTAGATATTTATGCAAAGGTAACATTTGGAAGTGTGCAAAGATGTAGCAATGTTTATAATAAATAAAAATTTAAAATTGGAGATAGTATAAATGTTTAACAATAAGGAATTGGCTAAAAAAGTTATTTTTGATCCAGCTAGGTAGCCACTAAAAAGATATAGTATATTTATTAATAAGGAAAGATATTTATATGTGAATGAGAAAAGCAGATTATAGGACAATATGCATAATATGATCCCATTTTTGTACAAAAAGAATGTATATCATTATCACAGGGAAAAGTTTGGGAGAATAAATACCAAAATGTTAATGTAGTGAGATGATTGGTATTTTTGTTTTGCTTATTTGTATTTTCTATTTCTCAACAATAAATATAGACTGGTTTTTTTTTTTTTTCCTTTTTGTCTTTTTTCGTGACCGGCAACGGATCGCAACCCTCAGTGTCGCGCCCATACCGGACCGGGACCGGCAACAGGATCACAACCCTCGGTGTTGCTCCCGCACCTCGCTCAGCCAGTGAGCGGGAACCGGTCTGTATGTGGGATCCGAACCCTCGGTGGGAGCGCCGCCGCGCTTCCCAAACGGCGCACTGTAGCAGTGCGCCACCGGGCCGGCCCAATATAGACTGGTTTTGTAATAATTAACTTTAAAAATCACTTCTACTATAACAGCTGGACACAGATCAGTTTCTAAAAGGAGATCAAAAGAAGGTTCTGCCCATTGCTATATAGCGATGTATTATACTCTGCTTAGAGTAGCTGAAACTTCAAGATAAGGCTACACGGACGGTAACATGCAATTCAGAGACTTATGTTCTGTAGAGATGGACTCCTGGATCTTGGAAATATTATCTTGCTACCACCCAGTTTCCAAGAAATCGAGCTTCCTTGGCCAGTTTAAGAGTTGTTCAGGGTAACATAAGTGAAAAGGGTTGTCATATCTACTCTTCAGATAAAAAGTGTCTTAATTTTTAATCAGGCTTTCATTTTAAATAAGTTTTGCCAGAGTTTGTTCTTTTGTTCACTTCCCTGCCTTAGGTAAAACTCTCCCCACCCCCTCCTTCCCTGCCGTTCTTCTCTCCTTATCAGAGCTTCTTGCCCTATCTTTGCAGCAGACACAAACACCACACACATACATGCACACAATGTTTCCCTTCGCCTTACATGGATAGATCGATCTGTTGATCCATCATCTATCATCTGTCTATCTGAGTTGCTTCAAAGTCCTTTCTGGAAACACGGTGTTACACTGAACACAATAGCACTATGAAGTAGGAGTCAGAAAAATATCATCTATTGCAGACCATACACACCTATAAGCTAAGGAGATACCAGATATGTCGATTATCATCATATCAAGCATTTCTTGGAGACAGAGGTCACTTCAAATAGAGATATGCTAGAATTTGATAGATGGGGGCACAAAACTAAAAAGAGAAGCAAGAGGAAGGGTATTGCAGCCTGCTTTCCAGGAGACTTGGGTGGAGGTGTGGTCCCACGGGGAAGACTGCAAAGCCAGATATTTGGCAAAGACAGCCAGGTTAGAAACAAAAGAACGAATTAGCCAACAGCATGGTCATGTTCAAATACTTTATGTCTACTCATGCCGCAAGATGCTTGATGATTGAATTCTAAATGGCTCTGAGAAGGCACCTCCCAGATCCTTTGTAGGTATGAACAAAATGGGCTATTGAAAACATGCAGGAATAGGGCCGGCCCGGTGGCCCACTCCTACAGTGTGCCGCTTGGGAAGCGTGGCAGCACTCCCGCCGAGGGTTCGGATCCCACTTACAGACTGGTTCCCGCTCACTGGCTGAGCGAGGTGCGGGCGCAGCACCGATTGTTGCGATCCTGTTGCCGGTCCCGGTCCGGTACGGGCGCGACACTGAGGGTTGCGATCGGTTGCCGGACACGAAAAAAGACAAAAAGGAAAAAAAAAAAAAAAAAAAAAAAAAAAAACGGGGAAAAAAAAAAAAAAAAAAAAAAAAAAAAAAG
>NW_007726919.1:163023-165700 GCF_000696425.1 Galeopterus variegatus
GGGTTGCGATCCGTTGCCGGTCACGAAAAAAGACAAAAAGGAAAAAAAAAAAAAGAAAACATGCAGGAATAAAAACAGAGAAAAAAAAAGCAAGCAAGCATGCAGGACCACAAACTCTTGAGGGAAAACAACACATGGAAAAAAAAATTTTTTTAAAGGCAATTTGGCATCTATTCGTAGAGAATGGGATTAGATTTAATTAAAGAGGGGAACCTCCAACTCCATCTGGTTCTCTCCATATCAGCACTGGGAGGGATATTAAAGTAAGAGCTAGGGATTATTTCTTGGCTTTCGTGGATTTCCTCCTCAGGGATCAAACATAAAATTCAAACTGATCTTTGTTTTGGAAATTGTAAGCTGGACAGTGTTGGCTTCCTGACTGTTTGTGCTCTCTTGAGTCACCTCCATAACGGAGTGACCAGTTCTCGATAGCTTCTTGGAAATATACTATTGTTCTGTTTTTTTTACAGTGACAATGAATCCTAAAACTGAATGGTGCTAATGTTTTCCAAGAGAAGCAGCCCCCGAGGGATCCTGCTGGGCCTGCCAACAGAGGATGAAGAGGATACAAATTTAATTAATTTCAAATCACTGTAGACACAGCACCTTTTGCTGTTTCTTCCAACGCCCACTCTTCCTAATGATGGCATCACCTATACTTGGAAGAAGTGCTAGGAAAAGGTTGGCCGCCATCCACCGCTGCCTCTGACGCTGCAGAGGGAGTCGTGTGATGCGTTCCCTTCTAGCAACAGGCGCTCGCTGCTCTTAGCCCACGCTGGCTGACTCTGCTGGCTCCGGCCAGGCCCAGTTCTTGATACCTTTCCGCATCATTCCTAGGGTTTAGATCAGGAAGCTGTTTTACCTATGGTTTCCTTCTGGATTACCTTATTACTTAACTAGCTTTGGAAGATTTCTCCTAATATTCAAGTCTTCTGACAGGGAAACTGCATTCGCAGGAACTTTTCTCAGGGAGTTATGACATGCAAGGCAAGTATTTCAGTGTATACATCATCCCAGAGGGTTGGGAAAGCTTGTTTCTCACTGCCAAGAAGACACAGTGAGAGAGTCCACCATCCTGATGAGATGTTATTTGGTGACATGTAGACCCTGACTTGGCCTGGCCCAGTCACCCTTGGGAACTTCTCAGAGGAACTAGGGCTGTTCAATAAAAGAACAAATATTTTCCTTCTCTGCTGACATCACCTGTACTTGTTAACATTTCCCTAAAGCTCATTCTTGTTTCACCAGACCTCCCTTGCATAGGATATGTGGGTAGGGAGCGTGTGCAGGTTGGGGGGTCCTCTGTCACCCTTCTATGTCTCAGAGATCTTTAAGGTCATCTGAAGCAAACAGAATAGGAATATCTCAGCCTGTGGCAGCTATCCACCAGACCTCCCTTGCATAGGATATGTGGGTAGGGAGCGTGTGCAGGTTGGGGGGTCCTCTATCACCCTTCTATGTCTCAGAGATCTTTAAGGTCATCTGAAGCAAACAGAATAGGAATATCTCAGCCTGTGGCAGCTATCGCTCATCATGCTCAGCATTCTCTCCTGACAAGCTGGGACAAGCCTTGTGACCTTAGGAGGTCACTATATATATAAGTGATGTTCTGTGTGATTATTTGTTGACATCCTTGTGCTAAAAGCAATAACACAAAAGGCGGAAGAGCCCATTGACCACTCCCACTCGCATAAAATCAATCTCCATTTAATCCTTAACGTTCTAATTCTGACCTTTAAAGAAATCTAGCAAATTGGGAGTCTTCAGCTTGCTCAGGACATCTGCTATTTTATTCCAGGAAAGAAACAAAGAATAAAAGCTATATTTTACTACCCTCACATAAACTGAGGGGAAATGAGGTTAACCAGACATTTATTACTGAATTTTGGGTCTTATGTTTGAAAGGCTGCCTTAATGTATAACAAAAACTGCCCTTCTCTTGCCTTTTAGGGTCCCTTTAACAAGTATTTGCCTTCTGAACTATGCCAATAATTTTAAAGGCAGAGCTCCAGGCCAGAGAGGTCTTTCCATACCATGAAAGATACAAGTATCTGGTTCTGTTTAACCACTGCTAACATGATATCCTAGGAATGCCTAGTGCTTTGGCAAAAGATAGTGTATAAGTCATGGTATATAACTTCAACAGATTTGTCTGTCATATTCTCATGATCACATTCTAATATGGCTTTGTGTTTTCATTGCTATTTTGCATACTAATATTCAACTTGTGGTCCACAATGACTCTCAGATATTTATGCCAAAATTTCCATTTTCTGAATTATAACTTGTCTATTTTTCTGCCTATGCTTGTTATTTTCAGTATGTTTCTTGTGAACATATTGACTCAAAAGAGTCTCAGTTTCCTTCTTTCTCTCTCTAGGTATCTAAGATCTTTACTGAACACTCAGGCCTTTAAATTTGATCTAACCCTATCAAATAATGAACTTTAGAAGTTCAGAGAAGTATATGGAGTCCTGGAACCTCACTTTGATGAAGCAATATTTTATGATATAATAAAAATATTTGCATTCAGATTTAAAATAATTTTAAATTCCAGAAGAAGCAAATTTCAGCAACATATCATTGGGTTTTTATATGACAAATGGACTAACCTCTATAACTGCACAGTGTACAGGGCACTTTTTAAAAAGATAGTTTATTCTGGCGAAATGTATGA
>NW_007726919.1:166405-167675 GCF_000696425.1 Galeopterus variegatus
TTATTACTGCTTAATCAATAGGCATCATTTATTTGTGACCATTTCAAGAATTGCCTTTAAACTCAAACTTAACTTTAAGTTTCAGATTATTGTTGGTAAAAAATCTCATTGATTTGCCCTAATTTGATAGCCAATCAGAGCAAAATCTGACTTTAGAATATTTTAATGATGTATAAGTATTATTGCATTTTTATACATTTTAAGCCAACTAGCTTAACAACATTGCCTAGTCAAACTCCTCAGGAAACTTGTGTTTTAATAAATATGTAAAAATATTCATTTGTGACTTTGAACCTTAATGATGTGACTCCGCTCCCTGGGAAGGGCATTGTTATCCAAACATGAGCACACAGCCTGGATCAACCTTGCTATCCACAGGGTGGGAGATGATTCTGCTGACCACTGTAGCTCTAGCAATGTAATTGTATGTAAATGCAAGTGGATGCTTTAAAAAAAAAAATACTTCTATGTTTTAATTTTGGTTGTTTAAACCATTAATTCACACCATCTCTGGGGAAATGCCTTATGTTGAATAAACATACAACACAGGCTTTAGTTTCAATTTCTGTCAGAATTAGTACCAATTCTGAATCTAGTGAAGGGATAAGCATGGTTGCACACTGGGAAGACACTACTAAAATTCTCATTGTGGGGAAAACATTGAAATTTTATGCTGAATTAAATTAACACATATGACTGTTTCATATTCAGAAGACACTCAAGGTGAATTCTGGGGTTTCCATTTAATAGTTAACAACAGGCAGTCCAGAGTATCTTCACTTAAAAATGCATTTCTGTTATGTGACTACAACCAGAAGAGTTCCTATACATTACTGTGGAGTGGAATCAGTCAAATTATATAACCTGAACAACTGATGGCTTGAATTATTTATTTTTTGGAGCAGCTCTTTGGTACTGCTTTGATACTGTGTTGTTCGGCACCACCAAAATTTTATTTTCCTGTTAGTGCTTTTAGAGTTTTATTTGTAGGTACCCATTTTTTTTGTTGTTGTTGTTTTTGCCTATTTCCTTTTCTAAATAACATGTCACGTTCATGAGATAGCAATTCACACAATTATGTAAAATAGAGCTTTTTATGAACTCTATACATGCTCTAAGCTCTTTTTAAATGGTATTTTGTTGTTGTTGTTGTTGTCCTTTTTGTGACCGGTAAGGGGATCGCAACCCTTGGCGTGGTGTCACCCACACTGCGCTCAGCCAGTGAGCGCACCGGCCATTCTTATATAGGATCCAAACTCGCAGCGGGAGT
>NW_007726919.1:167818-169741 GCF_000696425.1 Galeopterus variegatus
GACCGGTAAGGGGATCACAACCCTTGGCGTGGTGTCACCCACACTGCGCTCAGCCAGTGAGCGCACCGGCCATCCTTATATAGGATCCAAACTCGCAGCGGGAGCGTCGCTGTGCTCCCAAGCGCTGCACTCTCCCGAGTGCGCCACGGGGCTGGCCCTTAAATGGTATTTTAAGGAGTTAAATTCCTAAACCAAAGTGCTTAAGATAACATGAAGACTTTAATTTCAGCACTGTACAAGATTAGAAGTACATTGTGGAACTGTTAGGACAACCAAAGATGGATGGAGTTTTTTTACAGTTGTCCTTCATGTGCAGAGGGCTCAGGTAATCGGACTCCTCAGTTCACAGCACATTATCATCACTGGCCTTTGGTACTCTGTAAGTAATTGGACTTTTACAAAAAGCATATTCCTCACAGTTTTCCTTTGTTTGATCTGCATGTCAGGAACTTAAGGAACGATATGCAGCTCCTACAAATAGTAAGCATCATTTTTTTCCAGTGTAAAAATCAGTTAAGAGTAATCGTTGTATTACCCTGACTTAGATGAAACTCTGAAATTATAAAATCAGGAACATGCATGTTTAATAAATGCCAGTTTTCAGAGAGAACAGGGATTATAAATATACAAGTTAAAAATAATCTGGTAGATCAGTAATAATTTAATACATGTGTATCTTGTACCTAAAATTAACTGAAAATAATGTTAAAAATATTGTGTTTGGCTCTATTTCATTTTACGAGCAATGTAAGGTACTTTTTCAGGAGGTCAGTTAGATCATCAGATGTCATATTTATCACTTAGCTTTTGTTTCAGCAACGTATAAATTCCACCCTGTAAGCCTCACGTAAGAAATGATCCCATTGCTACTGATTAGAACTGATTTGTGAAACTATCAAAATTTTCAGACTGACTGAAGGTTTTAGGTTTTTTTCTCCTACGTTGCATGCTGAGAATAATATATGTAATATTTCTCCTTTATGACCTACAACTTTATGAATGTCAGGTATGCATGTGTGTATATATATATATATATAAATTATTCTATTCTCAGCTGCATGTTTTTTTTTTGTTGTTGTTGTTCTTTTCCTTTTTGTCTTTTTTACTGGCTGGTAACGGGATCGCAACCCTCGGTGTCGCGCCTGTACCGGTGACCGGCAATGGGATCACAACCCTCAGTGTTGCGCCCGCGCCACGCTCAGCCAGTGAGTGGGAACCGGTCACCACATGGGATCCAAACCCTTGGCAGGAGCACTGCCGCGCTCCCAAGCAGCGCACTCTCCAGTGTGCCACCGGGCCAGCCCTCTCAGCTGCATGTTTTTAAAATGAAAATAAATAAGTACATATATGTTTGTATTCTAAATTGCTCATTCAGCAATGATAAAAAGCATTTCTAAATTTAGTTGAAAAATAAAGCTCTATAAGGTAGGGGGAAAGAATATCTCCTACACTAGTTTCTATGTAATGAATGAATATCAATATTTAGAATAAAATTTTTATTTGCAGGTAAAATATTTATTTGCTAAAATGTTATTTACTAAAGATAAAGGGGTGAATTATGTATCTTTCTAAAGGAAAATTCTTTTAACTTCTGTGAGTATGAAAAAAATTGTTACCTTCATTGCACTCTTTTGATTGCTATACCTCTTTAAATAAATGAAGCAACACCAATTCAAAAAGTTCTTATAGAACTGAACCTACTTTGTACAAAATTGTCTAGTCTGAAATTAAGTGGATTTTCTGCATATCTAAAAGATATTATTACACATTCTAGTCTTTATTCTTTACAAAACATTTTAAATGATGGAATGAAATTTTAATTATGGGAATGTAATTTTTAAAGATATTTTTAGTAAAAATGGAAAAATCTTAGAGATAGAACCTTCTCTTTTCCTGATTACTCATTTTCTTCATGCCTTTCTT
>NW_007726919.1:171384-242867 GCF_000696425.1 Galeopterus variegatus
GCTCAGCCAGTGAGTGGCTGGTCTGTATGTGGGATCCGAACCCTCGGCGGGAGTGCCGCCGAGCTCCCAAGCGGCGCACTGTAGCAGTGCGCCACCAGGCCCGCCCGAGAAGAATATCTTGACGAGCATTTTATTTGCGTATCAGGAGTTAAGTTCAGCCTCTAATACCAGAGATGAAATAAAATGGTCTCAAACAAGATAGTTTCTTTCTCACATATTAAAGTGTGCCAAGGTGAGTTGGTATGGTAAATCCACGGCCACCTAGGTCCTGGGTTCTTTTAACTCTCCCCACCTTCATTAGTGCAGGGTTTTCATCCTCTGGGTGCCACATGATCCAGAATGGTGATTGCAGCTCCAGCATGATATTCACAAGAAGGAGAGAGGGAACCAGAACAAGGGTGAGCCTCCCAACTAGGTCAGCTACTTTTAAAGAGCTTTCCAGACAGCCCAGTGAGATAACTCGCCTACATCTCATTGGCCAACCTATTGCAAGGCAGCACAGAACAGTCATCATTATGGTTGGTGCATTATCACGTCCGACAATAAGGAGTTCCATTTCACAAAGCGGTGAAAGAATATTAAGTATCCGAAGAGACAGCAATCCTGGCCATAAGGCGCTAAACACTGAACATACACCATCTCCTTTTAATCCTAGTATTATACTTATAAGGTAGGTTTAGAGAAATTATAACTTGTCATGTGTCTCCCGTGCTTTTAACCATGATACTACACTGCCTCCCCGATCATTAGCAATAGGAAAATGTTTAAGAAGATGCCAGTCATTGCCAAGGAGGCCTGAAGGTGGACACAGCCTGAGATAAGAAGTGACAGAGGCTGCAGGATGGCAGTGAAGGCAGGACTCCAGGCATGGAAGAAAGGGTGTATCATGCTGAGAAAAAAGCCAGGGCCTGGAACATGGGTGATAAGAAAAAAGCCTAGTTTCTAGGCCTACATGCTGGTACGGGTTTGGTGGCCAAGTAAAAAAATAAAACTCCCACTTACTAGAGCTGAAATAAACAGGATGTTAGTTGTCCTCTGTAAGATTGCAGTGGAGAGGCATGCCCAGGTACTCTCAGGAACAGGTGCTTAGTGCTAGAATTTGAAAGAATTTAAAGTAACCAGAAATATCACCTCTTTCACAGCCACCGTCATACTGGCTTTTGGAATTCCCTAGTATGTACATAGGACTTGTGGGGAACAGGAAAAACTGCCATGCTTGGGGTTCAGCCTGAGCTCCAGTGCCCACCTCTGGAGGCATCTAGCATTCATACTGCCCACAAGAGAAAATCTGATTGGATTGGTGTTTCAGCAATCTATTGCTGTCTAACAAACCACTCAAAACTTAGTAGCTTAAAGCAACAGTCATTTATTTTACTCATGAATCTGCAGTTTGAGTGGGGCTCAGCAGGAATGTCCTATCTCTCTTCCGCATGGCAGCACCTGGGCAGCTCAATTGAGGCTGAGGGTTCCGCTTTCATGTGGCTCCCTCACATGGCTGGCAAGTTTGTGCTGGCTGTCGAATAGGAGCCCTGCCAGGTCTGCGAGCCAGGGGCCTGGGCTCCTCCCATGTGGGCCTCTCCCTGGACTTCTTAGGCTTCTTCACAGCATGGTAGCTGGGTTCCAAGAGTAAGTGTCCCCAGAGAACAAAATGGAAGTACATGGGATTTTAATAACCTAGACTCCGAAGTCACATAGTATCACTTCTGCCATACTTTGTGGCAGTTATAAAACCTTCCCAGGTTCAAGGCGGAGAGGCCACAAACCCCACCAGTCAATGCGAGAAATGCCAAGGTGACATTGTGAGAAGAGCAAGTGGGATGGGGAATTTGTTGCAGGCATCTTTGGAAAATATGATCTGCCGAAATCAGTGTGTCTCCATGCAGTATGGAGGAAATATTCCAGGTAATCTCACGTTATGCAATCTCAAGGATATTTGACCTCTCCTGAGTCCAGTGCCCGTGTGGTTGTCTTTGGCTTGGACATAGATTCCTGGTCCAGTAACCTGTGGTAGGTGGTAGAACTAGTTTTACCAACCACATGAGGCATGAGGCATGAGCCATGACACAGAATGGATTGCAGATGGGTCAGGCGCATAGACATTTATGACCACTTTCAGTGAGCACCTCGAGGGGAGGCATCAAGTCTTATTCATCTCTCTATCCTGAAAAGTGCTTGACACTGCTGGTGCTCAATAATAACGGAAAAGCCAGTCATTGAATGAGTGGAGCGTTACTGCATCACCCTTACTTCAGTACTTAACCAGTCTTTATCACCAGTGAGCGCAGAACCCAAATACGGTATTTTTCATTTTTCAAGATCATTTTCTGAAGTTTTCTGTTTTAGCTGCATTTTCCTCACCTTCCATGTAATAGATTGTGATATCACTCTTTATCTTTATTTTAAACTGTCCTGTTGTCCCTGTATTTTATTTTTAGCTACCTTACATCCAATACAGGAGGCAGAGAGCAATCATGATTGAGCTAACAAGCAGGTGGAGGCGGAGATGAGTGGCCCCACTCTGGAAGTCGAAGGAATATTGGGGAAGAAGCCTAGTAGATTATTATAAACCCTCAAAGCAGCTCTTTCTTCCTCAGCTCTAGGCTTCCCTTCTTTTCCCTCTGGGGGATCCACAAAGGAAAAAATACAAGTTCTATTAAGAAGAAGAGGAAATAATCCACTTTAGGTGATGATACAAGCACAAGATAAGAATTATCTCTCCTCTGGGCAGAAAGGCAGATTAACAAAACAAGAGGTACTGGAAATCCTTTTTGAGATGTTCTCCAGCCAACTGTGAGTGCAGATGAAGCTTAGCAGACCAGTTAATGGGGCGAGATAGTAAACTAGGAGACCCACTTATTTCCCACCTCCATGGAATCTGTGCAGAAATAACTCCGTCCTGTTACAAGTGGCAACTGATCCCTTTTTACCTGGTGCGAATGTGCCTTTCCGTTTGGAGCCCATACCCGTTCCATTCCAAAGGGACTCCCGTCCTTCCTCTCTGTTCATACTGTCCACCCTCCGCCTTCAGGCAGCTGGGATGGAAACATCTGGGGAAGCAGCCAGATCCGTCAGTGTTGGGGTCTGTGTTCTAAGTGGCGCTGGAGTGTGAGCAGGGAGAACCGGAGAGGAAGGACGTGAGACAGAGTTCTCAGGGAGTCCTCTGGTTAAACGGGGAAAGCTAAGAGAGTTGTCAAAGCCAAAGGGGCAGGAGAGGGGTCAAAATCTGTGGCCCTTGGAGGCAAGAATTAGAGGCTGACTGGAAAGGGTCGCAAGCCCAGCTGCCCACAGCCCTCGTTCACTGGCCACTGGATGCACAGAGAATGGTGGTCAGCCGGCCTCAGAGTGCAGCGGTGGAAAGGTCGCTGGGTAAGCAGTACACCCTCCCTGTCAGAGTTGCCCGTCCTCCCTGTTAAGCTGGGAAACCCAGTTGCCGAGAGACAGAGCTAAGCTGGAACCCATGCTCCCACAGCATCAGGGCATGTGTCCTGACTCCGGTGGAAAGGTCGCTGGGTAAGCAGTACACCCTCCCTGTCAGAGTTGCCCGTCCTCCCTGTTAAGCTGGGAAACCCAGTTCCCGAGAGACAGAGCTAAGCTGGAACCCATGCTCCCACAGCATCAGGGCATGTGTCCTGACTCCTACCAGAGCTGAGCAAGTGGGGGGAGCTCACGGGGTCACTTAAGGGGACGGGGCAGCGCCACTTACACCTTTGGCCATATCCAGAGCAGGTGACATGAGACTCAACACTTTCTTTTGAATTAAAAACCAAAAAAAAACTTATTCCTAATAAATACACATCTCCTAATTTTCTCTCTTTAAATGTAATGTTTATGTGTTTGTTTAAATAGCACTCTTGGTTCAGTGAGAAAATGTGCAGCTCAAACTAGCCCAGACCCAAAGGAAACTTACTGACTCGTGTAACCAAATCAGGAAAGGGCAGGAAGTTGCTGACTCCAGAGACAACCAGAGCCAGGTACAACTGGAATGAGGAACAACCAGACCAGGGACTCAGACACAATAAGCCCCCTCCAGCTTTCTTGTCTTTCCTTCATTTTCTGAGACCAACTTTCTCTTCGGGACTACGACTATCGCAGCTAATAGTTCCAGAGACCTTTCCATATAACCACCAAAGCAGAAGGGAATTTCTTTCCCTGGATCCAATTTTTAAAAGTCCCCCCAAGAGGAATTTGATTAGACTGGCTGGATTTTATGCCTAAAACTCTGTGAAAATCGGGAGTGACTGGGACTGACATTTCCTTCCACTATCACAGGTGGGTGGGTAGGTGGTTGGTTGTGGGGGGGTTGTGGGGAAGAGGGTGCAAGGGGAACAGTTTCTGAAGGGGATCAGAGTGCTGTGGCCAGATGTCTGGCACTCGGGAGCAGCTGAGCACAGAGGTATCCACCTCTACACATTTCTCTTCGCCTTTCAGCTTATGTATCCATATCCAGAGAGTCAGAGTTCGAGAATGGGCCAGGTTCTCTGGATGGTGGATTTACTGATATTTTTCATTTCCTTCTTTGTACCTTTTTAATATTTTCCAAATGTTCTACAGTAAATACATAGTACCATTGTAATATTTGTTTAAATGAATAGGGTGGATAAGTTTTATTAATCAAGGCAGAAATATAAGAACCCAAACAGAAAAATCCTAATTTTAGGTCTCACATCCTTGCAACATAAATGTCTTTTGAAATTTATTTGCAGAGGTGAATGAATGTATTTAGGTGTATGTGACCAGGACCATTTTTTGTAGAAAGGGGAACGGACTCTGAAAGGAGAGGGAGGAAACCCTCAGAGATTTGCTTCGTAGCATGGAACGTGCAGCTTTTTCTACATGCGTTCCTGTAATCCAGGCTGAGCTGGGGCACACTTTGCCCCTTTCCCTTTGGGAACTATGAGAGATTCAGAGAAGTTTCTGGGCCTCTGTATTTATGTATTTATAATGGTGTAGCCCCACACACCATTTAAGACAAGAGAAGAGGACATTAAGGCAGTTGTCAAGATCCCGAGAAGCTAAATGAGAACAAGGCAAAATTGGGAACATTTTCTCTCTCCATAATACGTAATGTCTAATCACTTAGGTTCTTTTGGTTTTTATTGTAAGGATCATTTAACACGAAAGAATATTTTGAATAAAGAGCAAAAATATTCTTCATTTTAAATTCTCTTTCTTGTGCACTTCTGTATTGCCAAAATATCTATGGTTAACACATATATCTTTCATAGAGTAAAAAAATTATTGAAGATAAAGTCCAGTTAAAATTTTTTCAAGGGCTGGCCCGTGGCTCACTCGGGAGAGTGCGGTGCTGATAACACCAAAGCCACGGGTTCGGATCCTATATGGGGATGGCCGGTTGGCTCACTGGCTGAGTGTGGTGCAGATGACACCGAGGCAGGGGTTATGATCCCCTTACCAGTCATCTTTTAAAAAAATAATTTTTTAAAAAATCGTTTTTAATTCCACCAGCCTAGCAAAGCAATTTCCATTTTTTGGAGTACTTTGGAGTTCTGCCTATCTCTTTCTAAGAAAGAGAAAGTGTGAAGAGGGCAGGGGGTGGATCACAGTGTGGAGCTACACAGGGTGACCTCCTCCAGCAGCTCGTGCAGGCAGAGCAGCATGCAGGGTGTCCTGAAAAGGGCAGGAACACTTAGCAGCGACTACTGGAGGGCTTAGAAGGGTCAGTGGGAGAGGAAGCCACTCAGAGATCCTGGACAGAGAAAATGCTAGAAGGCTTCCCTAAAGATGCCATTGGGATCCAGTCATTTGGCAAACGTTTACTGAGTGCCTACTATGCATCAAGTGTTAAAGAATCAGAGGGGAGGTGAGATAGCATAGAAAAGCCTATAGTAACTGGAGTCAGACTGCTGGGATTTAAATGCTGCCTATGTGCTTCTGGGCAGGTTACCTAACCTCTCTGTGCCCTGGGTCCCTCATAAGACTTTTGGAAAAACTACGTGAGTTAATATATATGAATGCTCTGAATAACAAGCACCTAGTGTGTTGTAAGGATTACATAGTGCTGGTTGTTACTATTATGGTCTCCGCACTTAAGGAGGTCACAGTCCAGTACTGAAACAGCATAAACTGGAAGTCTATGGAACAAGATGAGGGACCTGACAGGTACGTTTTGTTAAGATGTACAGTTGCTGACAGGCTCCCTGCTGAACAGTTTGTAGAAGATCACACTGCCCAGAACTCTGGCCCCAGGTGCCATTTTCTAGGTCGTTGGGTCACAGAAGGCATTCTCATGTAAGAGTCACTCTAAGTGAAAATGATGGGATGATGATGAAGAGTTTTACTGAATACCTACTGGGTGACAGGCCCTTTTAAAAGTGCTTCATGTGAATTAACTCACTTAACTCCCCAGGTTACAGGGACATTATTAGCCCATTTTACAGATGGAGAATCTGAGGCACAAAGTAATGAAGTAACTTTTTTATGGTCACACAGGTAGAATGTGGAAGAGCTGGGATTTGAGCCCAGGTAGTCTTTGTCCAAAATCAGCTGACATGTTACTAGGGTCACCTTCACCTTGCAGAGATACCATCAACATTGACTACAAAGGAATTGTGCAAAATGTGGCCCTTGATGCTATTTGCCCATTTGAGTGTCATTCATTTGTCCCTTCAATTGACATTCACTGGGCCCCTTGCTGTAAGTAGGGCACAGTGGGCCCTGTTTGGTACACAAAGGAAGCCAAGATCCTCCTGTCAAGAAGCCTTTCTGGGAGATAAGGCTTCTGTCCTAATGCAGAGGGTGACAAGTTCCCCCTGAAGAGCAGATGTAGTGCTCAGAGACACAGAGGAGGAAGGATGACTCTGGGTTGGGGAGAGCAGTTGGTCTGAGCTGGGTCTTAAAGGACAAATGGTCATTCAAGAAAATGGCATTCCAGCCCTAGGGAAGAGCACAAGGAGAGACAGGAAACAAAAAAGTGCAGGACACACAGTCTGGCTAGAGCACCCAGGGTGCGTGAGGGAGAGTGGCAGGTGACAAAGGCTGCACGGGGTGGCCGGGGCCTCACTGCAGAGGCCTGGAACTCTGTCACGGAAGGGTGGATTTCGTTTAGTAGGAAATAGGACACTCTTGAAGACTTTTGAGAAGGGGAGCAAAATGATCAGCACTGGGATTTGGAAGAATGATCTTTAGTACCTGGAGGGTGAGTTTCAGGGAGAGAAGGCAGGTGACGGAAAACGAGTGCAGCAGCAGAGGGAATCAAGAGGACAAGAGAAATAGGAAAGGCACTGCGGGTATGATCAGGTCACTGCCCAGCCTCCCTTTACCACGAAATGCTTCAGATGGCTTCCGACTGATCTTAAAGTGAAGCTCAAAGTCATTCACATGATCTGAACCCTGTGTCTGTGTTTTGCATCCCCCAGTGGCTCCAAGTGCTTCAGCCAGCAGCCTTCTTTTAACTCATAGAACATACTCTTCCCATTCCTTCCTTGGGAATGTGTTTCCTCTGCCTGTAATGTCACCCTGCCACCCCACACCCCTCTCTACCCTTTGCCACATTAGGTCTCATTCATCCGTTAGGTTTCAGCTCAGTCAAAGCCTTCCATGGGGGCCGGCCCGTGGCTTACTTGGGAGAGTGTGGTGCTGATAACACCAAGGCCACAGCTTTGGATCCCATATAGGGATGGCCGGTTAGCTCACTGGGGAGAGTATGGTGCTGACAACACCAAGTCAAAGGTTATGATCCCCTTAATTGTTGTCTTTAAAAAAAAAAGGCTCCCCTGACCCCTGTCATATGTTCTTTGTAGCACTTGACACAGTTGCAATTTTACATTTG
Organism: Galeopterus variegatus; assembly: GCF_000696425.1. Classification (NCBI taxonomy): domain Eukaryota; kingdom Metazoa; phylum Chordata; class Mammalia; order Dermoptera; family Cynocephalidae; genus Galeopterus; species Galeopterus variegatus. The sequence continues at coordinate 179,174 of NW_007726919.1, forward strand.
TTTGTGTGATTATTGAATGCCTGCCTTGATTGTAAGCCTCATGAGAACAGATAAGTATCTGTTTGGCTTACACTTGTACTCCAGCACCGATCATCTCTTGATTTGCTCTCCAAGCGTTAGATCACTGAATGGAGAATCTATAGGATTTGGTAACTGATTAAACAAGAGGAATGAGAGCTAACATCAGACTTTTGAACACTGGCGACAGGAAAAGCAGTGTTGCCATTTACAGTCCTTTCAGAGTCATGCTCTCTCTCTCTGAGCCACCATTCAGCTTGTGGATTCCATCCTCAATGTCATCTTCGGCTCAAGAAGGCTGCTGGAGCTCTAGACATCACCCTGTCTTTCTGGAAACAGGAAAGAAGAAGGGAGAAGGTAAAATGGTCTTTTCTGAAAGCCTGATCCACTTACATCTCACTGGCCAAAACTTAGAAAAGGGGTACATCTTGCTTCAAGGAAAGCTGGAAAATGTAGTCTATTAGGGGGACACTTTGCTACCTTGAACGAAGTCAGGGATTCTGCTACTATAAGAATAATGACTATCAGGTGGGTAATGGCTCATTGCACTGCAGGAGGCAATGGCCTCCATGAGACAGTCAAGATCAGAGAGAAATGTGAAATCGCATAAATGCTCCCCCAGCTGAGAGGAATGATAATACCTAATAACAGATGCATGGGCTTCTACAGCAATGAGGATTCTCAGTAATCACCAAGTTCAGTCCCTGCATTGCTGCTGATAAAGAGACTCGACCCATAGAACTGAAGAGACGTGGTCAACGTGAATCAGCAGGTGGGTGGCCGGAACCAGCTTCCCTTGATGAAGAGATGAAAAGACCACGGGGAGAGTTTGTAGCAGCTTCCCCTGAACGTGTCTGAGTAGGGGCTGACTTGATGTGACATGACCGTGACTTAAAAGACAGTCTGGGATGGAGCAAGCTTGGGTTTGAATCCCAGCTGTGTGACCTCGGGCAAGTCACCCAGCTGCTATGAGCCTCGGCTCTTCATCTGTGGAATGGGGTAATGGTACAGAGCAGGTGCTCCATACATTGTAGTCATTATGATCATCATTTTAAGCGAACAACAAGTATTTTTGGAATAAGCAAATCACTGAACAAATGAAACATGAATAAATGAAATCAGAACAGAAAACTATCCATCTTAGGTGGCTTAGCTGTTTGCTTGGTAACAGATGCAAAGCTGGACAGGTAGCTCCTTATCTGCGCTGCCTTTAAATTCTCTTACATTAGGTTTCCATATTTGCCCTACAAGCATCTGCGCTTCCTTGGACTCATTGTGACCTTCCTGCCAATCCATGCCACTCTCCACCACAACGCTGATCCCCTTCTAACACGTCGCCCTGTGAAGGATTAGCTAGACACAGGCCTCCTCTGCTCCTTGACTCCATTCTCCCTTCTTATCCTCACATATCCTCCCATTTGCCTTCTCTTACCGTTCCACTCTCTGTTCATCAGCATCCTCCCTCACCCACGAGACAATGTATTTTGTGTTTAAATAAGACTGAGCTTAGTGTTGAGGGACAGTCTAATGAAGACAGTAGCCATAGACTCTGGCCTTAAATTACTTGTGATATCATGACAAATGCATGAGCCATAAAGCCACTAGGTGGACTTCATTACGTGAGGTCAGAGACAGATATTTGCAACGTAGCTGTGCTTTTCACACCTTCCCCTTTACCCCAGACATTTTTCCATCTCTCTGTCATTAGCTACTCTTTGCTCCCTTACCTAGTTTTATGTCATAAATAGTAATTCTTATGGAACTTAGAAGACTAGAAAATAGTTATGTTATGGTCTTTTCTTTATTGTCTTGAAAAAACACTTCATCAATGAAATATCAACACTCAAGGTAAAATAGCATTGAACTACCAAATGAAACATGCAAAAATATGTAAACACTATAAGTGAGAGCCTCATTAAAATTAATTTATTTTCACTGGGCATAAACTGGATTCTAGTTTTATTTAGAAATGCAGAATTCATTTCTGTTGTAAAATATGGCAATAAGTCCCACATTACTGTAGCCAGGACTATGCGCCAGCTGGAGAGGAAATGCAACTCAATATTTGCTTGCCTGCAAAGGTTTCACATCCAGAAAGCCTGAAGCCCTCTCTGCATAAGACTATTTCTACATTTCCTCTCCTCTGGGGTTTTGCTTCTGTCACTAACTAGCTGGGTGACTTTGGGAAAGCTACTTCATTTCTCTAGGCCTCAGTTTCCCCATATGCAAAATAAAGAAGCTAGATTAAATTATTTCCAAGTTCTCACACTAAAGTGTGCATTAAAAACATCTGAGAAACTTCTTAAAAATGCAGAGTCCCCAGTCACCACCCCAGGGGCTAATTCAATAGCCTGGGGTTTGGCCCAGGAATCAGCAATTTTAATGAGCACTCCAGATAATTCCATAGCAGGGAGTCTGAGGACAGCACTTTGAGAAAGACAAAGCCCCTCTCAGCTCTTATGCAGCATCAGTATGCTGAGTCTTCCTCTGAAACATATTGTAAATAAATCCTAGAAGTAGAAGAAGGAGGAGGAAAAAAGAAAGACTGCTATTGTCCCTGAAAAAAGAGACTGAAGGACAAGTGCCATGGTTATGGGGACTAAGCTGTTTGCACCAACGCCTCTCCCCGGAGCCCCTGAGCACTCCCATCTCAACCACACACTGGAGAAGCTTGATCAGAGGCTGCCTTTTATATTATCAAACTGTTCCCCATGAATGAATATCTTATCTCCTTTAAAGCATGAGTCCTCCAGTGGTGGCATCTGCTTTGACCTACTGGGCATTTTTAGCAGCCCCTGTACAGTGCCAAGTGAGCCCCAGAAGGCGTGATGAGATACCAGCACAATGGGGTGAGGGCCAACTTTGAGTGCTAAAAGAGGAGCCCTTTTCAGTTTTCCATCGGTAGGAAAAACTTCCTCAAGCATTTCTTCCCCAGTGTCCAAAAGCAGTTACCTTGAAAGACCAGCTTCCTTCATTACGGATCTGAGAGGGAGAAGTGGAGATGCTAAATTTCCCCCGACAAGGTCTGACTGCTAGCAAAGTTTAGAGTGACAGGTACAATTGGGCATATTTTAGTGTTTAAATCAGGGACCATTTAGTACAGGAAGTTGAAGTAATAATAACAGTAGCTAAAACTTACTTTGTGCCAGATGTCTTAGTCTGTACAGGCTGCTATAACACAACACCTTAGACTGGGTAGTTTATAAACAACAGAAATTAATTTCTTACTGTTTGGAGGCTGGGAAGTCCAAGGCCAGAGCACGTGCAGATGTGAACCCATTTCCTGGTTCATAGATGGTGCCTTCTCACTGTGTCCTTGTATAGTTGAAGGGGCTAGCTAGCTTTCTGGGTCCTCTTTTGTAAGGTCACTAATCTCATTTATGAAGGCAGAGCCCTCACGACTGAATCATTTCCCAAAGGCCCCACCTTCTGATACTATCATCTTGGATTAGATTTCAACATATGAATTTGGGGGGGCACAAACGTTCAGACCATAGCACCAGGCAACGTTCTAAGTAATTTACCTGCACTACTGCATTTAAACCTTGCAACAAACCCATGAGAGAGGTATTATTATTGTATTCGTTTCCCAGAAATGGAGGCACAAAGCAGTTAAGCAACTTGCTGAGGCTCCCACATCTAGTAAACAAGAGACCCAGGACTCCAGGAGAGGCAGTTTGCCTCAGGGGCAGAAGGTGCTAGCCACTTTGCAGGAGCCTCTTGTGTTTGGAGGAGTCTCAGCTCTCCCTCAGCTGTGGCCTGCAACCCCCAAAGAGCTCCTTAACCATTCTTTTCCCCATTTTCCCCTTCGCATCTCCGTTCTGCAGGAAGGCTTTTAAGAGGGAGAGCCAAGCAAGGAGGAGTAAGTGCTCTGGGGATAACAGAAGGCAGGCTTGATGTCCTACTGCACAATAAACATTCAGAAACCTTGGGAACAGGCATAGCCTGGTGGGCAGAGAAAATACAGGAGCTGCTTAGCAGTGATGATCAGACCCTCCAGGACCCCACGGTAAGCTCGTGTGCAGTGGCAAGAGACCCCGGAGCAACTGGCAGCCTCTCTCCACCCGCCCCCATCCCTTTCAAGACTAAGGTCTGGCGCATTTTTCCTTGAGGGTTGTACTTTTTGCACAAGTGAGTATGCTGCTTCTATTCTTCAGCTGATTAGATGAAAAAGATAAAACGCCTTGTGTATATAAAGTTTCCTTCTGCAGGATGTGAGTGGAGAGATCGTCATTGCGATGATGAGTCTTTCTCTGAAACATATTGCCTGGATTTGAAGCAAACGCACCTACAGAGACACACAGTGTGTAGACTCAGTACATAACCAGCTGCCTGGCACTTCTGAAACCAATTTCTGCTGCTGAGTTGTGTTCCTAATCTTTTTTTCCTCCTCATTTTTCACTGCTTTGGAGAGATCCTAAGCAGCAGTCTCCTCATTCTTGCATTAAAATACAGACCTATCCTTCCTCTTCTACCTTCAGACTCCCGCGATCCAGACAGTACAGAACGGAAAAATGAGGGCAGGGCTAAAGAGGAACATATATAAAAAATAAATGAGCCATTCATAAAAATGAATATTATTACCAAAAGGAACCGTCTGCCAACGTCTCCGTGTATATATTAACTCAGCTGCTATCTCTGTAACAACAAGGAATTAAGCCAATACATCATCTTTTCAGTGGCTGCTCAGTTGATTTACCATTAACTTTAAACAACCAATTGTGAAATGAGCAATTCACTTTGCCATAATGATGATGAGGTTTCTCCCAGTACTATTTTTTATAATATAAGCCTGAAAATTGGTAAAATAAATTCAGCTCTGCTTAGTACGCTCTTGCAGCTCGCCAAAGGAACGAGACACTCAGGTGGGGGGAATCTGCTTTGTTTAACCAGCTTCATGAAGTCATTTCCACAAATTCTAAAAACCGGCTTTATTTTTCTCTAACTTAGCATATCTTTCCCTCAAATCTGAAATGCCAAGATGTTAGACTTTTTGCTGTCTACATGAGTAACTGCAGATTGCTTCTTTTTTTTTTTTTTCAGGCTGAAAGACATGCACATTGGACGCCTCTCTTCCTCTGGGGCCTGCGAGTCTATCCAGGAGACTATATGAATGAAGCCGCACAGGGCCTTCATGTTGACAGCTCAGTCCCAGGGACAGTCTGAGCACCTGTTTCTTATTTCTTGCTTGGCGTTTCGCTGGTTGCATGTGTCTTTCTGTTCTTTGCTTCTCACAGTTGGTGTGGGGTTCTGCCCCCCATGAGAGTTGTGGCTATAAAGAAAGGCGACTGGTTCCCACGTGTGGCTTGTGGAATCAGAGTCATTACTTTGCAACCACCCCTTGTAAATCTCTACAGGCTACAAGCTTGTGTCTGTCCCCTGTGGTTCCGAGAACAATCCGCAGTGAACACTGACAGGAAGGGCCATTATGGTCACCGATGTTCTCACCATCTGGAATGGTTACAGTTGTCAGGATCTGAGATGACTCACTGTGCTGAGGAATCATTTCTCTAATGGCAGCACTAATCAGGAGGGATGAAGCTGTTGCTAAGTGCTGCTGCAGGAAGAAAATACCCTGCCAGATGAAAAGGAGGGGCCGGTGATTTGCTTTTGCCCATTCGAAAACGAAGTGGCTCGGAATGTCATCCTTAGTTCTCTAACAACGGGCCATCCTTCACATCAGATGCTGGTCCCTTGGGCCAGCCTTCAGGAGTATTGGGCTGTTTTGATGGGCAGAGGAGCTGTGCTGGGCTCTCTGGCCTCCGTCTCTGTGGCCAGCTGGGCAGTTCTCTCCTAGAGGCTTAGCAGTTTTTGTGGAAAAGGCAGCACACACAGATGTTGATGCAGTTTCTTACGCACCCCCCGCCCTCCAGCCGGTGCCCCAGTGCTGTCCTCTGTAAACCCTAACCTTGCCACAGGAACCACCCTCTACTGCCAGAGTTGGCCCCTGTGGAAATTCCCATCAGCAGCTGCAAAAAAGGGCCACGTGCATACAGAACCTTAGCTGTGCACCAGGCACCTGGCAAGCCCTGCAGACGGAGCAGAGTCCAGGCAGGCTTCCTACCATCAAGGTGCTCCCCAAGAACAACTGCAGGGACTCTGCCTTCCCATCCTTCTCCAAATGTGGGAGCAAGCAACTCCCCAGGTGTTTTTATTTTATTTTATTTTATTTTTATTTTTTTCCTTTTTTGTCTTTTTTCATGTCCGGCAATGGATCACAACCCTCGGTGTCACGCCCGCACCTCGCTCAGCCAGTGAGTGGGAACCGGTCTGTATGTGGGATCCAAACCCTCGGTGGGAGCGCCGCTGTGCTCCCAAGCGGCGCACTGTAGCAGTGCGCCACCCGGCCGGCCCGCACAGGTGTTTTTAGAAAGCCCACCCACTGTAGGGCAGCGGAGGAGAGAGGCAGGTATTTGCTTAAAGAAGGATAGGACTCAACCCAGACCCATGGCCCAGCAGGGCAGGGCTATTTGCCCCAGAACTTTCAATTAGGAGGGGCCTCTGCACGTAGCAGGGGAGCCAGCCAGAAATGGGCCTGAACCACTGGACAGCAGCCTCCGCTGTGGGCTGTCTGCCTGCCCTGCCTGCTGGGCCTGCAAGGGTTAGTAAGGTGAGTCTATACCTTCCAGACATCTCTACGCAACACTATTAGGAGGGCCTTCAACTCAGGACTCCTTTATGAAGGAGTGGATTCAAATAAACCAACCCACCCTATGGAGTGAAAACTTCTATATTTTACAATACAGTAACCTTAAGCACAGACTCTAAAGGATATCTGGTGCGGCACCTCCCATAGAGCTGATAAAAACTTAGTCCTAAGAGGATTCTCTCTGGTTCTTGTCTGGGATATTCTTGTGACAGATAAAGTCTGCTGGTCCCCCACTGTATTAGTTTCCTAGGGCTTCCATAACAAATGACCACAAACAGGCTACCATCAAACAAAATAAATTTATTTTCTCACAATTCTGGAGGCTGGAAGTCCAAAATCAACATGTTGGCATGGTTGGTTCCTTCTGGAGGCTCTGAGAAGGAATCCCTGGCATGCCTCTCTCCTAGCTTCCAGTGGCTGCTGGCAGTCTTTGGCATTCCTTGGCTTGTGGATGCACAACTGCAGTCTCCGCCTCCATCTTCACGTGGCCTTTCTGTGTCTCTCCCTCTTCTTAAAAGGACAGTTGTCTTCGGATTTAGGGCTCACTTGGGTAATCCAAAATAATCTCATTTTGAGATCCCTAACTTAATTATATCTGCAAAGACCGTTTTTCCAAATAAGGTCACATTCACAGGTGCTGGGAAGGACTTGGACATATTTGGGGTGGGGGGTGGATATAATTCAACTCATTATACCTGCTATGTGAGTGTTCTTTTTCCATGCCAGGATTTGCTGGAATGACTCATGGATCTTAAAATTATATAAATTATCTTACCAGCAAGAGAGGCTTCCTCTCATGTGCTGGGATAAATTGCCTGCTACTAATTGTTCTTACCTTAGGAATAGTTTTTACAAGCGTGGCTCTCTAACCTTGGTGCTCTTGACTCGACCCTTCTGGGTTTCTTTTTGTGGCAAAGGGAAAAGTTATCTCCTGCTCTGTTTAGTGGGAAGACTGTGGTCCGAGCTGACCGCATTTTCCCCATTGGGCAGAAAATAAGGATGCCATGACATTTCCCCTAGTGGTGGCAGCTCAGGGTGTCCTTTTTAACCATTTCACATTCATCACCGTGGTGGCCACATCCACCTTTTCTCTGATCTTCTTCCCATCCTTGCTCTCCTTTGGCCTTGCCTTCTGCTGCTGCTCACCCATTCACCAGTGCTCCTAAGAATCATGTTGCAAGGAAGTTCACCAGCATCCTCAATCTTAGGATAAAAGCTCACACTTACATAGCACTCACATGTCACCAAATCAACTCCCGTAATCCTCACAACCAATCTGTTACTATCACTATCCCTCTTTCATAGACCATGAAAGCGAGGCTCAGAGAAGCTGTGTAACTTGCCTGTGGTCAATAACCAACAGGTGACAGGACTGAGACATGAACCCACAGTCTGGCTCAAGAGGCCCACGCTCAACTACTCTGCAAACTGCCTCCACGGGTGGCAAGAGAGGGGAATAAGCCCCACTTGGGCTGGCAGCCAGGTGCACATTCTTTGATTCCCAACATCCACCATCCCTTTGGGACTATCCAGTGGAGACTGAAGCTCACCCTAGTGACACACTGAACCAGGCAAAGACACACAACTCTGCCTTTAATTCCTTATAGCACAACCACAACTAGGCTGGAATGGTTAAGGGAAGACTAAACAAAACCTCAGAGAGCTGCAATAGGCTCCAACCTCCTCTGGCTCTCAAATGGGCCTCACCACCTTGCTCCTGGGCTGCCTCCATAGTGAAGGCCATCTTAACCACCCCTCCAGCTCCCCAGAGGGATGGGATCAAAAAATTATGTCTAAATCCTAGTCCAAGGGCAGGGGAGGCTATGAAAAGAAGGTGCTGCTCGTGTTCTCTGCCTGCCCTGCACTCTCACTTCTGGCTCCTTACTGAGGACCAGCCTCTTCCCTGGGCATGGTCCCCAGCTTCCCCTAACCCCCTACACACACCCTGCCAGGAGAATTCCTCCCTCTACACACAAGGATGTGCCAAGCCATCAGCAGAGCCCCACATCCTAATACAACACAAGAAACCCGGCATCATCCCCAACACACACACACACCAGACCTGCAGATCCAGGAGCCAAGAGAAGGGGTGTTCCCGGCATCCTCTCTACGATGGAAGGGGCAGTTTCTGGTCGTGAGAATAGTCGCTTCATCCTCTTATAACTTGTAGGCTTATTCTTATCTCTATTAGCCATTTATCACTGTTGCAGTCAAAAATACACTCAGTTAAAGAGGTAAATAGGAAAAAAAGGAAATGAAATTACTGAGGAATACAGGAATGTTCGATTCCTGTTTCACATAATTATTGCCATGTGAGGGTATCATGTCTCCAGTGGACTCAGTGTTATCCAATTAGCCCAGAACACTTAGGAAGTGAGCTTGACAATGACGCTGGCAGGAAAAGTTAACACCTGGCTTCCAGGAAGCTGTCGTGAGCCTACGTGCTTTATTTGATCTGATCCACACTGCCAAAAATGTTAGGGCTTTGCAGGCACTGCCTTCCGATCCTGCCTGTGCCTATGACTCCAACAGTTAACTCAGTGCTAGGGTGTGGTGAGTTAGAGAATTATTTCAAATTTAGTGACATATCAGTGCTGGTCAAAGTCTGCACATGCGGCAGAAGTGAAAGTATGGTTTTTGCTTTTGGGACAACCCGCAGTACAGTTTCTTAAACCACTGCCTGATAAGCAAGAGAAGTTTTTCTTGTTTTGTTTTGTTTTGTTTTCCCCCAGTAGAAACCTATTTCTCATTTTGAAGTAAACACAAGTTGTATGTGATGTACTACAAATAAATTCATCTAGTTTTCTTAACCAGTTCTGGTTTAAAACAGTGACTTGCTATGGTGATTATAATAGTGTTTTAGGGTCAAGTTCTTCAAAAGACAAATAATATACCCCCAAATGTTATTTAATTGAAATAACATTTGGGACTATCTTCATTATGTTAATGTTTTAATTCAACATTAAATGTTTAATTAATGTTTTAACATTTTAATTAAACATTAAAAGCTTGATTTACTAACAGTTCATAGTCTGGGCTTTATGAAAGTAATTTAGTCAATTATAGGGCAGCCTCCTTCAGATTCAAGAAAGATGCTTAGAAAATGAAGGTTATTGATTTTTGAGTTAAGGGGAAGCAAAGAAACTTAGTGATTGACCTTCTTATCTTATAGATGAGGGAACAAAAGAAGTTTGTTGATAAGTTTGGAAAATCCCCAGAAAAGACACTTTTCAGCCCTGTGAATAATTCCTATCTGGCCTTTGAGCAGCCTGGGCTGTACGCAGAGCTGTGGCTTATTTCTAGTTGCTGACCTGAGCTGAATGCCACAGTGAGCCAGACAAGGACCTCTTCGTTGTTTTTAACACCTCCCTTGCACCTAGCTCCCATCCAGCTCACTTTAAGGCTGGAGATATTTCACTGTTTTTTGCAATTTTTTGAAACCTCAGGGCTGACTGGTTGCATTAACCATAACTCCTGGTCAGTCACGCCTGTGATGGGGGAACTGTGGTATCTGCAGCATCAGTCCTCGTTTGCTTACTCTCTCTCTCGGTGCTTTTGTTTTCTTTTATTGCTAATTAAATTCCTCTTAACCTTCTGTCTGACTTCATTTTGGGCTGTCTCCTGAGCTAAGAACTAAGAGTCCTGGATTTGAAGCTTAATCCTGCCATTATATAGCGGGTTGAACTTGGAGTTGTCCTCTAAACCCCTCTGCACCTCATTTCTTCATTTGCAGGAACCCATAAACCAGATAATTTTAAATTTGATGAAAGCTTAGATGCTTTTTAGTATAGCAAAATATTTCCTCTCTCTCTCTCACTCTCTCTCTTTGTCTTTTGAAGATGAAGAAATTGAAGATAAGTGAAATTATTTTTTTAAATTTTAATTTATCAGTATACAATGTGGTTGATTTTCATGTCCCTTTACCAATTCCTTCTTTTCCTCCCTCACTCTCCCTCCCCCACCCCACATCAACATCATATCTGTTCACTTGTTTTCACAAGTTCAAGAAATTGTTGCGATTGTTGTGTCCTCTTCCCTGCCCCCCGTTTATTTGTTTGTATATTTATTTATTTTTATTAGCTCTCACAAATAAGTGAGAACATATCTTATTTCTCTTTCTGCCCCTGGCTTATTTCACTTAATGTAATTTTCTCTTAGTCCATCCATGTTGCTGCAAATGATAGTATTTCACTTTTTTAAATAGCAGAGTAGTATTCTATTGTGTAGATATACCACATTTTCTGTATCCACTCATCTGATGATGGACATTTCATCTGGTTCTAACTCTTGGCTATTGTAAATAGTGCTGCAATGAACATGAGAGTACAGGTATCCCTTCCGCACGATGATTTCCATTCCTCTGGGCAGTGGGATAGCTGGGTCATATGGCAGATCTATCTGTAATTGTTTGAGGAACCTCCAAACCGTTTTCCATAAAGGCTGCACCATTTTGCAGTCCCACCAACACTGTTGGAGGGTTCCTTTTTTCTCCGCAACCTCGCCAGAATTTATCATTCTTAGTCTTTTGGATTTTAGCCATCCTAACGGGAGTGAGATGGTATCTCAAAGTGGTTCTGATTTGCATTTCCCAAATGCTGAGTGATGTTGAGCATTTTTTCATGTGTCTGTTGGCCATTTGTATATCTTCCTTTGAGAAATGCCTATTTGGCTCCTTGCCCATTTTTTAATTGGGTTACTTGTTTTTTTGCTGTTGTTTGAGTTTCTTGTATATTCTGGATATTAATCCTTTGTCAGATGTATATTTTGCAATATTTTCTCCCACTGTGTTGACTGTCTTTTTGCTCTATTAATTATTACTTTTGCTGTGCAGAAGCTTTTTAGTTTGATATAATCCTATTTGTTTGTTTTTCTTTTGGTTGCCTGAAGATCAGGGAAATTAAATGAATTGCCCCAAATTTTTATTAACACCTCCCAGGGTTGATAATAAAAATGAGATAATGAGTAAAAGATAATATAATAACTTTGTGTAATTTTCTGAACACAGAGTTGCCTTTGGCGAAATACTGAGGTGGATAAAACCTGTTTTCTTATCTTGCCTTACAGCTCTCCACACATCTCTGAATACCATTCAAATTTGCAGCCATTGTTTGCCAGGAGGGACTGGTAATGCAATCACAGAATCTCTAGAGTGGCTTTTGACATTACATGTAAGGGCAGCTATATTTGTATACCTCAGAAAATATACTACAAGAAGTATTGTTAGTTAAACAACCTTTAGAAATATGAAGCTTGAATACTGGTAACTTCCCAGCCTTAGTCTTTTACTGTTACCGTAGAATCTTAAACATAAAAAGATTAGTACACAATAAGACAGTGCCTGCAGAAATATGGACAAGATGTTGGCAGCTTAGCAGACAATCTCCGGGCATAAAAATCATTCTCTGTTCTTCCTAAAAGCTTGGTCATTTTGAAGACATCCCAAAATGGAACAGTGAATTTTGAAAGTGCATGTGAGTGAAATGTGATTAATTTTCAAATACATTAACTTTAATATATTGTGGCTATTTTAGTATAGAAATGTTGGCCTAAATTCTCAAAGCAGACCTAGAATTAGAGCTTGGCTCAGGGATACAAACAAGAGTCCCAGTGCCAGGGGTTCATGTTAGACCTTGGATCAACAGCATTAGAATCATTAGGAAACTTTAAGATTTTCCAGGTCCTAGCATTAGATATGTTGAATCAATTGAAGTGGAATGGGCCTGGGCATTTGTATTATTTTGAAGTTCCAGATGTTTGTCAGTTTCTACAGGTGGGATGCATTTGTCATATGTCCAGGTACATCTTGAGAGGTATTCAGTTGTTTCAGGCCTAAAGTGGAGAGAGTTTACAGCAAAATTTTTGTGAAAGTCAGAACCCCAGCAGAGTATGGATGGAATGCTCAAACTGGGTAATTTGAAGAAATTAATAAAGAGAAGACTTAACAAGGCATGGATAAGGTATGGGGAAACTCACAGGCGATGTGCAGTACCCCAAGACTAGCAGCAGCAACTACAGGCCTTGGCCTAAAGGGCTGAGGACAGGGAGTGGTTATTGGGACAAGAGGGTGGCTGTATGGAAAGAGCTGCCTGACAGATCTATGGTCTTGTAAAAGGATGCGGCCACCGTACATCAATGTTCACAGCAGCATCATTCACGACGGTCCAAAGGTGGAAACAACATGAATGTCCATCAACAGATGAATGGATTAGCAAAATGTGGTATCTACACACAGTGGAATATCATTCAGTCTTAAAAAGAAATAAAATTCTGATGCATGCTGTAACATGGACGAACCTCGAAATCATTATGCTTAAGTGACATAAGCCACATGCAAAGGCACAAGTATAATGATTCCCCTTATATGAAGTACACAGAATAAGCAAAGTCATAGACACAGAAAGTAGAATAAAGGTTACCAGGGCTAGGAGGAGGATGGGTAATGGAGTTATTGTTCAGCGGGTAAAGATTTGTGTTTGGTATGATGAAAAAGTTTTGGAAATGAACAGTAACGATGGTTGCATAACATTGTGAAAGTACTTAACGTCACTGAACTGTATACGTAAAAATGGTTAAGATGGTAAATGTTATGTATATTTTACCACAGTAAAAAAAAAAAGCAGATAAGAAAAAAGATAAAAGGACACAGCCAACCTACAGCAATTTTTCAGGGAGAGGCTGGGGTATAAAGACCCCAAATTCTTTGTCCCTCCACCCTCTAATCCCCAGCCAGAGTGTCTCATTGGTCAAACCCAACTGGAATGCACAGAGCAAGGCAGCCCGTTGATAGTAGTTCATGAAGATCAGCCGATCGGGGCACAACAGGGTGGAGAAGAGAGGAAGACGTGAAGGGACAAAGGACACTGGATAGCATGGGTCCCACTGTTCCATCATCTGCTTTCCAGAGAAAGCATCAAACCTGCTGCCTTAATCTCAAAATGTGTTGGTCTGAGAAAAGCTGACGGCAGGTGTTTTCTCCTTACCCGGAAACAGCAGCACACAACCAGTAAACACAGCAGTGTGTTTTCCAGTCAACCCAGAGAATCTTTCTTTAAATGCCATGATATTCATTTATTTGCATCTTTTGATCTAGAAATCCCAGCTCTAGGAATGTGCCTTAAGAAAATAATCAGAGACGTAGACTAAAAATTACATACAAGAATATTCACTGAAAAATTATTTATAATTGCAAGAAAGAAGCAACTAATGTCCAGCATGTACAATATATTAAGTGAGAAAGCAGAATACAAACTGAATATATAGTATAATACCAATTGTGTAAAAGGTTACAAAGCACACTGAAATGTTAGAGTGGTTATCCTTTAATGATTGAATTAAGAATGGGGACTTTTTTTTCAAGGTTTCTTATTTTTCAACATTTCTTTATTGAACACAATTTACTTTGATAATAGAAAAAAACAAAAGAAAAAATGTTATTTTTTAAAACCTTGTGGCTGCCTCACATGATAAATATTTCCAATATAGAGATGTACAGAATCTGTTCTGCCCTCCTGTGTAAAATGCATTGATTTGCCTGCTGGCTGTCTATTAATTTAAAGGGAAGCAGCCAGGGGGAGGGAAGCCACCTCGCTGAAATAGACAGCATGTGTGGCTGAGAGTGCAGCTTCCTTTGATGGAATATTGCTAAACGATGAAATTCTATCTCCGGCAAGAAATTATTTCTGCTGGCTGTGCAAACGTCAGGCTGGAGCCTGCCCTTGGAGAGGCGGCTGAATTACTATGTATTTGTAAAATCAGCAGAGCCTATGCATGAACGGTCACAGTGGCTGATTTTACAAGCTACTCACGAATGGGCATCTGCACATAGAAAATCATAGCTCAGAGTATATTTAACCTGTTGTGATTCCTTCTTATTTCATGTTTGGCCATTTTGAAAAGGTATTGTTTTACCCAAAGGAGAAAGCTCTTTGTGTAAAACAGCTTGATAGACACACAAAAATACGATCTATTAACCTAGCTGTGGTAAAACCTTGCCTTGCTTTCATGCCTTGTTTAACCACTTCTTGCCCTCACACCACTCACACTCTGGGGCAACGACCTGTCTCATCAGCTATGCCAGATCTGTGTGGGAATGTGTTTCCAAAAGGAATTGAGTACTGGTTATCAATGACAGCTTTGGAAGGCCTTCTCCATTGATTTTCAGTCCACTTCTCCTCCAGGCTTTGGGGTCCTCTCCAGGAAAGGGGACCCCTGCACAGGTAACAGGCCCTGCTTGGTCTGCTCAATGCTGGGCCTCTGTGCTTAAGACTGCCTGCTAGTGACAATGGCCAAGCCAGTATTTGGTGGCACAGAGACACCTGTTTGCTGCTGGCTTGACACCAAGTCATTTTATAAAGTCAGCGGATGGTAAGAGTTTGTAACCCAGACAATTTCTTTCAAACTGAAACTTGGTGAAGTCTCCAAACTTTTCATCCCATCTCCCTCCTCCTAAGAATCATTTGCTGTTAATTTTACCTTTCAAATCACCTTCTGGAGTTATGATGTTTTAACCAGGGAAATCAATTTTGGAATCAGTGAAATAAACAAAACATTATAAAAAGTTATAAAGAGTGCTTTAGATTTTTTGTAATTAGAATGCAAAAGATTAGGGTAAGCATGGCAGAAAACCTATGAAGCCTTCAATACCCTGGGTCACATCCCCAAAGATCCCGGTTTAGTAGGTCTTAGGTGAAGACTACACATCTGTGTATTAAAAATGCTCCACTTAAGAGCAATTGCATTAGAAAAATTACTGTAAGAAATGAGGCAATTCTAAAAACACTTACTGTTAGTAGAATACCTTCTAAAGGATGGTATTTTCTTCTTCTGTACTTGGTTGCATCTAGATAAGAAGACGTTTACCCACTGCTTATTCCTGCCCCACACTACTGATGTATTAACTAACATTTGAGTGAGCTCCAAGGAGATAGCCACCTTAACATAGAACAGGATTATCCTCCTACGTCAATAGTGTCTTTCATACATGAACAGCTCACTTTCCCCACAATTTCCCAAGTTGTGGCATGGTGCTCCTTGATTTCAAGGCAGAGTGACAGAGCATTCGTATTTCTTAATGATTGGTATGGCATTACTTCTAGACAGAAATTAGTGTGAACATAAATAACTTAGCCAAGTGTACAAAGGACAAAGGCAGACAAATCTGAAGATGCCCAGAGATGCAGAACTTAATACTGTGGTTGCATTTGACTCTAAATATAATGCATCTATTCACAAAGAGGAAGGTAGAACTTTTTTAAATCAGTATTAAGCAAAAACTTAATTCTTTCTTTTTTTTTCTTCTATCCTACAAAAATGTATGACACTAACAACATTATCAGAACACCATCAGACAAGGCCAGAAAGGGAGGCAAGTCTGCCTCAGTTTCTTTATGCATGTGACCAGAGTTAAGAAAAAGTTGTTAAACTACCATGTCAGGTAGTAAAAGTTCATTTAACACAAAGGAAAGTGTTGCAATCAAAGAATCATTTCTTTATTAACTTAAAAACACAGAGCAGTAATTGTGTGTTACTATTACTTTATGGCCACTTACTCCATCCGTCTGGTCTGAGCCCTCAGAAAAGGTCTTGATAGTGCCTGCTGCAAAGGAAAGGACACAGATTCATTTTCAACAGCAACTCTTTTAAAAACAATAACTCTTTGTGGGCTCTCTGCAGATAAAAAGTGATCCACACAGAAGAAGTTGGGGATTTATACTCCCAGAAAAAAAGAGATATTAACAACTTGAATGAACCCTTCAAAATTTCTCAGGTGGTTTAGATTTTCTATCCTCTATTGTACTAAGGATAGATTAGAAGGACAGGCTTCCAAACAATATCCGGGGGTGAAGTAATAGTAATAGCTGGACAAGAAATCCCCTTGAAGATGAGACTAACTGAGATTAATTCATGAACAGAACTGCCCTGCAGCTCCAATTCCGAGGGCTTCCCTGTAAGTCCCCCACTGTTATCTGTTTATGTTTAAAGCTCTTCAGCATCAGCCCTAGATCTTTCCAGAGAAAAGATTGCTGAGCAGGAGCAGAATGATCACATCACTCACACTTGAACTCAATGCGATGAGCACATTTGTTTGTCCTCATTAGGTGCAGTGTTGCGGGCGCTAACTGACATGTGGAGGCAGTGTGCTGGGGCGGGGCCGGGAGCCAGGAGTTGGTGGGGCGTCAGGAGAGCTTGGCTCTGCCCGCAGCTGCCCCAGGCAAGCTCTGCAGCCTTGGGAACTCAGCTGCTTCTCTGAGATTTTGGGTCACTCATTCATAAGAAGAGGCATTTAGGTAGAGGTTTTCCAGCTGTGATTTCTGAAAGCCCCTGGGGTCCCAGGAAATTCCCCAGACCACCTCAGGGGTCAGGAGGAAGGCCAAACAGGGGCAGTGCTACGGGTCCTTGTCCCCATGTCAAACAGGGCATCTCTGATTGGATCCTTTGTAGATACTAAGTTCTAGATAAGACTGATTTTAAAGGTGTGAAAACCACGGGACTAGTTAATTAACCTTCAAGCCGGTCACGAAAAAAGACAAAAAGGAAAAAAAAAAAAAAAGAAAAAGGCAAAGTAAAGTGTCTGATCATCTTTCTTCATGGTCGAGCATAACAGTGGTTACAAGCATAGACTCTGGAGCCAGCTTGCCTGTGTTCAATCCTCATCTCTTCTGCCTAGAGCTGTGTGACCTTGGGCAAGTTTCTTAACTTCTCTATGCCTGTTTCCTCATCTGTAACATAGGAATAACAACAGTACTGATCTCACAGGATTGTCATGAGGATTAAATGAGTTAATACATATGCGAGACCCTTAGAACAGTGCCTGGCAAATAAACAAGTGTTTCTTATTATGATTGGCCCAAGCCACAAGAGGAAATGCACAAGAGCTCCCTCATTCCTTGTAAAGGTGTTCGTGAACGTAATGAGACTTGCTGAAGGTGCCTTTATAAACGGTACTGTTGGTTTCTGACTCACGTTTGGGAAGAAAAGCAGAACAGAAGGTGATAAATTCCTTTATGGGAGAGCTTGGCAGGAGAGGCAGATGCAACTGTGAAGTTAATTGGTGAACGGGAGGTGGACTCCCAGGCAGAGGCGGGCTGACGGCACGAGCATGTTCTCTCTCTCCTGCTCTGGTTTATGGTGATTAACTCATTAGGGATTCTGAAAGGCCATTCTTGGGTGGCTGCTAGTCCTGTCTTTGCCCAGACAGGGATGATGTCAGCATATAGTTTATGGAGTTCTGCAGTCCTCTGGAGGATTCCGGGAGCTTATAGCGCTGTCTCAGGCTGCTGGCCAGCACTCTGAAAACTGAATCCCACTTGAGTCTTGTGTATCCCAACTTGCTTGTCTTTGTCATGATTTTTGATGTTGTTCTCTGTGCAGGCAATAGGGCATGAGAAGTAACCTCAAAAGTTCCCTAAGTAAGGCTCAGTTTTCTAGCCCTTCTGGCTTGAGTCTCTGAGAATTTGGCC
This sequence comes from Galeopterus variegatus, assembly GCF_000696425.1. Lineage (NCBI taxonomy): Eukaryota > Metazoa > Chordata > Mammalia > Dermoptera > Cynocephalidae > Galeopterus > Galeopterus variegatus. The sequence continues at coordinate 197,300 of NW_007726919.1, forward strand.
CCATTTCTCTACCGCTTCTCTGACTCACAAGGGGCATAGAATGAGGTAACACACCAGGGATATGCTGATTTTAAGATGCAGAATTTAAGACTGTAAAATATATCATTGTTTTATGTATCACTAAGGAAGAAATAGATGCCTGCTGATTAAACCCTAACAGAAATTTTTTCTTTGTAATTAGTTTGAAAATGCTCCTTCAGACTGACTTACAGATTTTTAAAAATTACATGTCACTCTTATGCATACATGAAAAGGAAGACGTAAGGCTAGGGTATCCCTAACACTTTTTTATATGCAGAGTCTGGGTCTTCTGAATCACTTTTTAGCCCACGGTCAACACTATCTGTGTTTCTTCAGATGACGTCATCCTCTGTGCCATCAGGGGCAATGGGTATGTAGAATGTCAATGTCGGGTCATAGTGTACACTTTCTGAACACATTGTGGATGGTCTGGGAATCACCCAGGTGGTGCCCACCAGGCACACTTCTCAATTGAAATGTCTTATCAGCAGCTAAAACAGGTTTGTGCTTGTGCCAGCAATGGCAACCTCTTCATGACTGTCACCAGGCCACAGCGACAGTAAGAGGCATCCCAGTTTGAGGAACATTTCAGTCTGAAAAAATGCACATCTTAAAATCCATGAAATTGCTAATAAAGATTTCTATTTATTTCTTTAAGGAGATAGGGAGATGGGTTTAATTCTCATAAAACTTTTCAGGACTTATCGAAAAATTCTCTCATCCTATTCGTGAGAAGGTACATGGTGAATTTTGGCCTTTTCCAAAGGCTTGACAATTTTTCCAGGCAGGGTATGCTGCAGGATCAGAAGATTCCAGAAGTGAGAGTCAGCCTCTGCCTGGGAGGGAACTGCTCTCACGATGTATTTTACATTCGCCCAAAGTGTCTTCCCTTAAAGTAAGTCATTTATTTGTGTAATGGCATTGTTATTCTCTGTGGAAATACAAATACCCTTAAAAAGGTCATTCAGTGTTCCTTCTGCCTGATTAATGATTTCTCCCTTCTAGAGTGGATTTTGCCAAAGGTTTATTTAAAGGAGCCAAACTTTTAAAAAGAAAAATCTCTAAGTGTTGCAACAGCATAAAACTTAGATCACAAAAGACCACATACCGTATGATTCTATTTATATGAAATGTCCAGAATAGGCATATCTATAGAGAGAAAGCAGATTTGTGGTTTCCAGGGTCTGGGCAAGGTTTCTTTTTGGAGAAACAAAACTATTCTAAAATTAGATTGTGGTGATGGTCGCACAGCCTTGTAAATGTACAAAAACATTGTATTGAACACTTTAAATGGTGAATTATATAGTATGTGAATTATATCTCAACAAAGGCATTTAAAGAAAAAAGACTTAGGATGTGTTTTGTGTGCATTAAATAACATAAACAGAAATTCTTTTACACTTATCCCAGTGATATTTATTTAATAAAAACCTAGTAAGAATTATTTTGTTTAAAATCACTCAACAGACTCAACAAAGTAAAATGCTAGAGGCTATGGCAAAGAAGATTTGACTCCACCTTTGAGAAACCCATACTTGAAGAGGCACAGAGGAGAGAGACATTTACACAAATAACTCTGGAGGACAGAGGAAATATTCTGAGAGATTCTGAGGATGTTTCTCGGTGAGCTCAGGATTTGACTTGGCCTTCAAGGCACTGGACTTGATAGGTAAGTATAAGGGTCGGGAGAGGGGATGGAAGCAGAGAAAAATCTCACATCCCTTGCAAGCTGACAGAGGCTTTCTTAGAAAGAGGCCCCAGCCCAGGTGAGTTTATGGGTCCAGCCCACAGAGAGCTGCTTCATGCAGAGTTTAAGAGTGGATGACCCTCAGCCCTGGGTCTGAGGGAAGAGTGTCGTCAGCAGAACCATACTATGAAATGACAGGAAAGGACCGCGAGACTTGAGCAGGGTCATCCAGCCAGTTGTTAATACAGGTCACGAACTGGAATCCAATTTTCCTCATGCTCAGCTCAGTCATCACTGCCCTGGAAGGAAGGTGATAACACATTCGTTGCCATCCCCAGCAAGGGCTGTCAGTGGTCTTGGGAGGTCACAGCCTGCCTTCCAGGGACAAACACATACTTTGAAAAGATGAAAGGTGAAAGTGAGAAAGATGGTAAAGTAAGAACCTCCTATCAGTCCTTTTCCTTGTTCCCTCAGCCTCTCACCTTATGATCAAAGCTCTCACGTGCCATTCACCTCAGTTCCCACAAGTCTAAAGTAAATCCCACTGAGGCAGGAACAAACCTCCTCACATCCCTGTTCTCGAACGGATGCTGCTTCCCTGGACTGCCCACTCCGGAATTTTCATTGCAATTGGCAGTGAGTTTATGAAGGACAGCTTTCTTTCTTTAACAATGCCTCTATTTTTTTTTTTTTAACTCAGAGCTTTATATAAACCCTCAAAACAAATTGAGACCCGGGGCCAGCCCGGTGGCGCTCTGCGCTAGTGCGCCGCTTGGGAAGCGTGGCGGCGCTCCCACCGAGGGTTCGGATCCCACATACAGACCGGTTCCCGCTCACTGGCTGAGCGAGGCGCGGGGGCAACACCGAGGGTTGCGATCCCGTTGCCGGTCCCAGTCCGGTACGGGGGCAACACTGAGGGTTGCGATCCATTGCCGGACACGGAAAAAGAAAAAAAAAAACCAAAAAAAAACCAAATTGAGACTGATTGAATACATACTCTGGCAACTGACAATATAGAGTTAACCAAATAGTTAAGCCTCAAAATGTATATGTACTGAACATGTGAAAATATATGGAACCGTTCTGGTGTTACTCTTTAATCCCTTCTCCCTGAGGATTCAATGTGACTCTTCACCAGACTTCATTCACTGAGGTCACTGTGTCTGTGCTGGCTTCTCAAGATCTTCTCTTCTTTTCCTGGATTTTTTGCATCAAGAATTCCCTACTAGGCCTCATGCTGTTCCTCATCCATGCTTATCAGCATCAAAATAGCTATTTCCTTGCATGAAGGCTTTTCATGTTCTTTATCCATCTGCAGTTACCCAAAGTGCTCCCTTTAAGAACAAAACCTTTGTCAACTGTGTTCTGTCGTGGGCCAGATGTGTATGAGTGTGGAGCAGAAGGTGAGTGTTCCTCTGCCAATACACACGCTGCAAGTGCCTGCAGCAGCCACCTGTCACCCAGGAAATTCTCTCTCTCTCTCAATTGATTCTTTGCTCTGTGTTGAGCTGTCCCTGCAAGCTCTCAGAGATGTAGAGAGGATGTTTATAATATCTGGCTTTAGTACTATCTTAAAAATATCTCCTATCCTGCCTGGAAGTCATGGCTGATATAAACACCTGGTTTTTGCTGTTCAACCCTTTTCTTTGTACTCAGTTTCTGTTCTTAGTATGGGCATGTTTGCTCCCCTGGGTCAGTAACCTCGCATCTTCACAAGCCTTGAACACACACACACACAAACACAAACACACACACACACACACACACACCACTTCTATGGGGATTATTCCATTTAAAGAAAAAGTTGGGAGGCTCTGGGAGGGTTTGCTTGGTCTCTCAGCCCAGCTCTCCTTAGCCCTGATTATGTATTTGAGCTATTTCCTTCCTTGAACAATTGATACATGTGAATATAATGTTGTAGCCAAAGATGCATACATAATTAATTCAAACAATAAATATTCTTGTCCATCTCTGCCGTCATAGTGGATAACCAAGAATTTTTATACGTAAAAATAAATAAAGGAATATTATAAAATTAACTTGCTTTTTAGCTCCATAATGTCACTCACTGAATACTCCTTTCCTTTCGAAACATTTGAATAGGCTGGCTAATTCTCACTATGTGATAGCTTAAATTACCCACCAAATTAAGAAAATGGAAAGAATTCAAACCAGATATTTTCTAAAATAAAATGCATCCTTCATGAACCAGGAAAGGACCCCAAACGGTCTGAGAATCCCAGATGCTTGAACATTCTACATGAACCGATTTCATGATGACAAAACCCTCTTATGACTCGTTTTGTCAGATCAAATGGCTTCTTTATTGTTGATGATAGTTGAACACGAGTAGCCTTGGCTAACACTGTGATTGAGACATCTCTTCCATAAACACCAGGAGAGGAAAGTTATGAATTCTTAAAAATAGTTTTGCTTTAGGATTCTTCTGTGATTATTTCCACCAGCATTTCAGTTAAACAGGGGAAACGGGAGACATTTTGATAATGGGGGGTCTATGGGCTTAGAGAGAGGTTTGGGGAAATATTTAAAATCATGGGAATAGATGAACTGCTCTAGGGAGAGGATATTGTGAGAGAATAAATGAGGGCTCTGGATTAAATCCTGGAAAACTCCAACATTTAAGGACTGTCGCAGAGGAGAAGCCAGCAAAGAAGCCTGAGAAGCAATGCCTGAAGCAGTAGGAGGGGCATCTGGAGAATGTGGGGTCGGAAAAGCAGACCAGAGAGTGTACTGAAAAGGTGGAAATGGTTGCTCATTTCGAGAGGAGAAACTTGAATGGAGTGGTAGAAGCTGAAGCCATGCGGAAGCTTGGGAGAACCCAAAGGATGTGCTTTTAAATGCTCTGCTTGGTCCAACTGTGTAGAAAGTTTAGTTTACTAGTAAAATCCCACTGACAGCACAGGTCCAAAAGTTAAGCAAAGTGTCTAATGTCCTGTAGGATCCTTCATTCCTAGAAGGAAGAGAAATAAAAGAAAATATGCAGAAGTTGTAACATAAAGAATTTGGCGATGTATATAGTAAATTTCAGTAAACAGATCAAAGAACAGGTTTTCTGTTCCAGTGGGTGGATTTATTTACTGTTAAATATTTCTGCACAAAATGTATGTACACTATAATTGCAACTATATTTGAACCATGCATGTAGGAGGTAACAAGCAAAAATGAAGTTTTGTTAAAGTTATGATATCTACATGTTTTTTTGAAAATTATGTTTACATTGCTACTATATTATCTTTTTCTAAAAAGAGTAAAAATAAAAATTTATTTTACATGACATGCAAAGAAAGGAACTCAGGTTTCTGTAGTTTCTGCTCAACAGGTGTGCATGTTTTGCGGATGAGAAATCCCCAGACCAGATGGGTAAGAAATGACACCAGGTCATGTAGTGAGTCAGCATGGGAAGACTAGTAACAGGTCTCCCTTGTTATGTTGTATAATTCTTTTTCCACATTCCTTAGTGTTGCAAAATAACCAATCCCAGTGACTCTAAAGCCTATTTCTCATCTCATTCCCTGACTGCTTCCTCATGAAAAGACCAGAGTTAGCCATCAAGGGACCGTTATTTATCTGCATAATTTCCCACTTTGTTTTTTATATCTAAATATGATTCCATGGTTTGCTTCTCCTGGTGGCCAGCCCATGTGGTTTCCCTGGAAGCTGTCCAAGCCCCAGCTGCACTAGCTGGGGGAGGAATTTAAGCCGGGGGTGGGGGAAGGGGAAAGTTGCTTTAATATTATCAGCTAATTCTTTATCTTAATTATTGGCACCTTCCAAACCTGAGCCAGTAGAGAGTATGTCAATTTAGTCCCCGAGGTCAGAGGTGGGATTAGGCAAGGCAGAGAAGGGGTGGAAGAAAAGGGAAACAGGCAGCAGTTGACCTTTACCAACTTCTTGGTGTTGGCAAAGGGCAGCCTTAGCCCGGTGCTTGCTGAGGTCTCTCTTAACATCAGGTTTTACTTAATAAGCATTTATTGAGTGCTTTGGGTGGTCACTGTGTTTGTTGCTGGGCAGAGTCTTTAAGGAGCTTGCTACAGTTATCAATAATGAGACAAAACAATATCAAGATACGTGTCCTTTTGAAATACAAATAACTCTGAGAAAAGTAATAAAAATTGCCACTGCTTTTGTAAAATTCAGAAAACTCAGGCCATGCTCCCGTGAGCCCCATCTAACGCCTTTTGCACACTCTATCCACTCAATTAGAGGAAATGGACAAGATGAGAGTATGGAGCTTTCAGATTAAAATGTCTCAAAAACTCTTTCCATGCTCCAACATAGAAATTACTCATAGAATTACAGATGAGCAGAATCTCCCTCTTTTAACTTTAAAACTGTTCAGAACACCTTTCTTTCTTTTTTACTGTAGTCAAATTATTTCTTAAAATTCCTCATTTGTAAATTTATTTTAGAACCTGTTACTTCTCAGTTACCATAACATCCATTCATGTTTGAAAGAAAATAATCTAAGATCAGGTGGTAGTGATGTTATTTGAAGAGTTGGTCATTTACTTGCACTGAGAAAAGACAAATTTTTTTTTTCCTTTTTGTCTTTTTTACTGACCGGTAACGGGATCGCAACCCTCGGTGTTGCGCCCTCACCGTGCTCAGCCAGTGAGCGGGAACCGGTCTCCACATGGGATCCGAACCCTCGGTGGGAGCGCCGCCACGCTCCCAAGTGGCGCACTCTCCAGTGCACCACCGGGCTGGCCCAGAAAAGACAAATTTTTAAATGCCGTGTTCGAAACGTGTGTCAACATTTTTAAGGAGCCAATTCATTATGACATTATATATTCTCTTTTGCAATAACCTGATTTTAAGGCTCCTTCCTGTACTATGCCATTTCTTAACGCCCCCTTTACACCCAAGATTTGCAGAAGGCAGAGAGAAAAGACACTTTTTTTTTTTTAGATAGCAAGATGTTTCATAAAAGGGCAGTATAAAGTCAAAATGGCATAGACTCGAGAGACACAGATTAAGACTTTCTGAAACTCAATTTTCTCTACTGTGAAATGGAGGGTAATAATGGTACCCACCTCCTAGAGTTATTGTGAGGTGCACAATAGATGTCAGCTATTACTGTTAGAAAGCTACAATTGGAGCTTGGATTCTGATGTGTTTTAGGGGGATTATACCCCAATTGGGATCCTAGAGATAACCCAAACCTATGGGACCCTCTATGCATTTCTATATTCAGTGTCAAATTCACCTTCAGTATTCTATTTTATAAGGCATGAGAGAAGTTCAAAATCTTTGTGGAAAAAAATCTTACAGAAGTCTTCTTAAAGGGAACATTCATTTATTCATTCAGCAAATATTTATTGACACCTCCTATGTACTGAGCATTGTGCTAGGTGCTGGGGAGTGAGCTAAACAGTCTCTGATCTCACTGAACTTAGATCTGGTGGTGGAGATTGTGACTAATCAAATAACCACAAATAAACAATACAATCTATAATAAAAGCTATGAAGAAAAATTCTGACTTTTTTTAATCTTGGAGAATAGAGTAGACATTGAAAAATATTGTACTTGGGCAGTGTAATTTTGCCATTTCTCAATCTCAGTTTCTTTTATAATGGATAGTTATGATGTTACAATGCTGAGTATGGTGTTATTTTTAATATAAACTGTACCCAGTACATCATGAATTTTGAAAATTAGGTTATAACATGGAATCATTAAAATGCCAACTGATAAGTCTCCAAAGCTACAATTTCATATCATGGCCACACACACACACACACACACATTTTTAAGAGAGAAGAAGCCTGGACAGGGAGCTGTGGGTGGAGCTGGGGACTGGAGGCCTAAGAACAGCAAAGACAGGGCTGAGAGTTGCAGTTGAGCCACCTTGGTCAAGGAACTCTGGGTCAGAGAGGACAAAAGGAGTGAGGCAGGATCAGAGGACCAGGTCATGGCATCCAGGAAAGTGAGCCTCCGGTGGAGCCCACTTTTATGGATTTTCATTTGTATTCAAAGAATTTATCCAGAAGGCCTTCTCCTGCATTCTCCCCATGGAGCAGTAATTTTCCAGCTATCAGTCATGGCCAATTTGTGGGTCACAAAATAAATTTAGTGAGTACCCACCAGCGTTTTTTAGTGAAATAGAAAAATTAAAATAGAAAATGTCAGTGTGCAGTATGTAGTAAGGGTGAGGTCGTCTGTGTTTGGGTGTGTATGTGTGTATTAAGTGGCCCTCTGGGGCCCAGCCTGTTCAGTGGTGGAAATTCCCTGATGAATGTCCCATCCACTACTTTTCTCCAGATATGGTCCTTGGAAAGTTGAAACCCTCTCTTAAGCAGGTTGAGGAAGGATGGAGGCCAAAGAGCAGAGCACCAGGCTCAGGTTGAAGTTCAGGGACCAATCTGAGCTAAAGACGGTATCTGGATGCGGGGGTTGGCGCTGCAAAGGAACAATTCAGATGAAAGGTCCTGTGAAAGTGAATGAGGTTGAGACCAAGTACAAGACAAAGGTGTACATCTCACCTCCCAAAATGGGGAGGAAATGTACAGACTGGGATCGCCGATCTATCTGGCCATTTTTGAACTACAAAAATGGAAATCTAATACATTGGGTTAGAGCTGCCTTGGAGATGTCCCCTGATGTTGCAGCCTCCTTTAGGACTCCACCTGTGAGTGGGAAAGGAGGTGATAACTGAGACCATGGTAGTGGGATTAAACCACAGTTTGTATCCATGTTTTCTTTGCTGAGCTCTTTGCCTTTTAGCAACTGCCCTCAGTGTCTGTAACTGAAGCCACTATGGTTTAAACAAGGCATGCTCAGAGGTGGCTTCCTTCTTACTTTAGCATCTCTATGACTAAGACTGATTTCCAAGTACCATGTTTTCAGTTGTGTTTTCCCACTTGATAAGACACTCCTTTTATGCTAGTATTGAAACATACAAAAAAACCCCCTAATTTATCTAAAAAATTTTCTCTTTTTGGAAGAATTAGGGTGGTGATCATTTTATTTGCAGAAATAATTTCTTTCTTTTTTTTTTTTTTTTTGTCTTTTTCCGTGTCCGGCAACGGATCGCAACCCTCAGTGTCGCCCCCGTACCGGACCGGGACTGGCAACGGGATCGGTGTTGCTCCCGCGCCCGGTCTGTATGTGGGATCCGAACCCTCGGGTGGGAGCGCCGCCACGCCTCCCAAGCGGCGCACTATCCAGTGCGCCACCAGGCCGGCCCGTTGCAGAAATAATTTCTAACTTAGGTCTTCCTACATTGTTTTTGGACCACACAGAGTACTCAAAGAAAGGGGAATGGATAGCTGGTCTTCTCTTGAGTTCTTAGAGCATTCTAAAGAGGACTTCTTGATGATAAAAGGGCAGGAAGGGTCAAGGGGTGATTTTGTACCTTGACAAACAGCGTGAGTGGTCATTTTCTGTTGAAAGTTAATAGTTGGTGGAAAGGGCAGTGGGACAACAGGCTCTTAGCTGCAGATATGGACAGATAAGCTGTAGGTGAGGGAAAAGCTACTGCAGTAATGAAAGATGCCAGCTTTCACCCTGGGCAGGAGTGTTTATCTGCAGAGGTGGAGAAAGAGTCTCTATCCAGGGACCCCAGAATGTGGCATCAACTAAGACAGAGATGACAGCTCTCTGGGATAACCACTTATTATGTCTTTGAAATGACCCACCCCGTAGTTACTACTTCAGCCTGTCTCTGACCTACTCACCAAGAATGTGAGTTTTTCCAAAAGCTTTTCTTGGTCAAGTCCAAAGACCTTTATTTCATATGCAGAGAGAAAGAGAGAGAGAGAGAGAGAGAGAGAGAGAGAGAGAGATGGCTGTTTCTTTAAAACTCTTACATAAAATTTTTATGTTGTAGAAAAAGCATGTGCTTAGAAATTAGACAGACCTGGGTTGCATTTTTTTAAGTGCTCACTAAAGACTAGCTGTGAGCCCTTGGGTAAGATAGTTAGCAAGTTAGGAAACTCAAAGAGCTGCAGTTTCTTAACATGAAAATAGGGGAAATAATATCTCTTCTATAGGGTTGTTGTGAGGATTACATAAGATAAAGTTCATAATGTGCAAGACCATTGCTGGGCACTCAATAAATAAAACTGTATATTACTATCTTTCTTGTAAGTGCCACCATTTCAAGAAGCAGCTAAAGGACAACCACAACAGAGTTTGCAACTCTTTTAGAGCAAGGGTATTGATTGTGATATAAACATTTGGGGCATATTTACAGAATTTATAATTCAAGATTCAAAGTGTTGCATGAAGTTGCTTAGACAATTGTGTGAAAATGCTGTCAGAATCAAAGGAAATGTGTCCAGTTTTAATTCTTGATTATCAAGTCTAAGAATTATTCAAGCATTTTGCTTTTCTTCTTTTCTACTTCTGCTGCTTAACCTTCGTCTCTTTTATTTAATGTTGTCTTCTCTATTGAGGTTAATGTGAGCAAGTTTTGGAAGAAAGGTTTTTTTTTTTTTTTTTTTTTCCTTCAACCCTCAGCGTCACGCCCGTACCGGACCGGGACCGGCAACGGGATCGCAACCCTCAGTGTTGCCCCCGCACCTCGCTCAGCCAGTGAGCGGCCGGTCTGTATGTGGGATCCGAACCCTTGGCGGGAGCGCTGCCGCGCTTCCCAAGCGGCGCACTGTAGCAGTGCGCCACCGGGCCGGCCCCTGGAAGAAAGGTTTAAAAAATTATAAACATTTTAGATTTACAGCTAAGACATACCATGGGGATTATCTAGTCTAGTGTTTTCCAAATGTTACTCATTGAAAAATAACATGTCACTATTTTGTCATATGCTTATATCATTTACTTGATATTTTTCTTTACATTAATTGGCTTTTTAAAAAAATACTAAATACCCACTTTGCTTCCAAGCCGTAGTATTTAGACACATCACAAGTTTAAGTTTGGTAAAATACGCGAGTACCTCAAAAAGTTTGTGGAAAAATAGAATTAAAAGATACTATGAATCTTTCCATGAACTTTTTGAAGTATCCTTGTACATAACTTAAAGCAATTCCCCTTGTGCCACCGAAAGCCATCTCATGTACTACCAGTGGCATGAGTGACACACTTGGATGAACAACGATCAGTGTTTCCATGTGCCCCTTATTTTGCAGATGAGGACACTGAGACCCAGGCAAGTAAAGTTATTTGCTCTGTATCGCTATGATTGCAATTTGATGTATTGAAGAATTTGGTAATTAAAAACCATCTAGGTATTTCAGTTGTACCAACTCTTTCTTTTCATGTTTCCCATAAGCTCTCAAGATCCAAAGAATAGGCAAAATAATGATGAGCCTTAGGGAAGGAGAAAATACTACTTATTATATATAGTCTCTTCAAAAAAAAAAAAAAAACATTGAGATGGGTCAAAGGACAAAGCACTAGATTAGGTCATTTGTTTCTCTTTTAAAACAATTTTACTAATCATAAGAACGCATCCAAAAGTTAGCACATTTACCTTCCACTTATACTATTTCTTGAGTTTTTTCATACTGACCTGACTAAGGTCAGCAGTACTGGCCTCCTCCTGACCCTACGTGCCTTGTGCATTGAAACCCGAGTGTTAGTTCCTGTTTGCACCATTGTACCTTGTTAGAGAAGGTATTTCTATTCTCCAGAGAGTGAACAATAAGCTACTGTATGTTTGGTCTCTAGAGTTCATTTCTTCATGTTTTCATTAGTTTTATTCATAAGATTCTATTAGAGTCAATTGTTAAATTGCTGGAAACGTCCCCAACAAAGGACAAAAAGGTTCTTCTATAAAACAAGAACAGCCCATCCCCTGCCCAGACTTGAAGGACCATAAATTAGTGTAATAAATTTTGGAATATAAGCAAGTAACTTTTCTTCCTACTCTCCTAGGGACCTGGGGTTTTTGAGTTCATGTCTGAAACTAGGTCAGTAAAATAGTAAAAATAATCCTACCAAATACAAATTGGTGCTCACTTCTTTTAAAATTATAGTCCCATCTAGTTAAATCAGAGTTCGATTCATTCACAATAGCTTCAAGTTATCATGAATAAACCAAAGTAATTGAAATAATTATTAAAATCATTAATGATATGTCATTTGAGATATTTTTCTTTTTAAAAAATTCTCCTTCCACTTCAAGAGTTTATGGTAAGAGGAACATTCCTCCATTTGTCCTGGAAATTTTGTTTGACACAATTTCATTGTAGAGTTACATTTCCCTAGTGCTTTGAAGATCCTAGAATCCCTTTCTCTCTATTTTGAATTCAAGAAAGCATTTGAATATAAATTTATTTTGATTCATTATTACAAAAAGCGCAATAGCCAAAAAGGTGCAAAATTTCAGAGTATACCCAGTCATGTGATTTCTAGCCAAGAACATAAAAGCAAATACATCACTCAATGTTTATTAAGTACTCAGAGGGGGTTAGTCACTAACAAAGACAGAAGCATGTGCAATTCTATGTCAAATGAGAAATTTGGCCATATCCATTGGAGCAAGCCCTAATCTTTTATGAACTGTACAATTTTAAAATAAAACAACATGGAGGAAATTATTGTAATTGAGTGAAGAAAAAAGGCGATTTTTTTGGAATTATAATGCATTGAAAACACATGCCAAACACTTCCCTTAATACTGACAAGCAGGAGCAACCATATTCTATCTTGGGACTCACATTGTTTTTCAATTCTACATTCTAACAAAGTCTGAAAACAGTAAGGTAAAGAGGCAGGGATGGAAATGTTGCAAAAATATTTGTTTTACAGCACAGTGGATGTTTATCTTATTTTAAATTAAATGTTCTCTTACAGACTGCTGCTTATTGGCCCTCAAATACTTGCCATCCCCCTCTTTTCTAATTTTTGCCCACAGCCGTTCCCCTAAAATTGCTAGAGTGGCTTTTGCTATTCTTTAAAACAAATGACCAACTATCTCTCTAACACACTGGAAAAATATTCCCAGAACATTCCCAGAACAGTTATAAGCCCCTCTATTACACATTAATGTCTTGTTAATTCCATAAGTGTCAAGACAATTTTCCAACTACTTATTTGCTTTTAGCACTTTTTCCTACAAACTCAGAAACCAGCTGCCATTCCCTTTGTACCCTTAAAATTAGGTTAGAGTGTACAAAACAATAAATAATATAAGGAAAGGACTCCTCCCTACCCATTAGACCAGTAGAAGGGCTCCTTTAGGAAGGAATTGTGGGACCCGCCAGGGAATGCTGCCCCTGTCTGGGTTGGAGCCCCAGCCAATGGCACCTGCAGAGTTGCATCTCATGGACAAGAACACACCTCCTGGGCCATGTCAGTTCTCATCACCTGCATTTAACAAAACAGAAAGATGAGACTTCTGCCTTAGAACTCAGAGTTATGCTCCAACAGTACCTTTGTTAATTACACAATTTTAAATAAAGCAACATGGGACATTACACTGGAGTACAGAAAAAAAGCAAAATTTTGGCATTATAATGTATTGACAACACATGCCAAATTCTTTCCTCAATGCATAGGATCAAACCTCTCTGCTCATCCTTCTGGTCCCTTGGCTGCACCATGTCTCTTTTCTACTCCTAGGATCCCCTATCTGGACATTTGGACTCCATGCCTACCTTTGCCTCCTTGCCCAGTCAGTACCTCTAGTTTCAGTAGCTAGTTTGCCTGCTTGGATGCCACACTTTGTCATTTCCTGTAGGTCAGTTGGATGCCTCCCATTTTTTTCTGTTGGCTGATAGACATCTCAATTCCCCTCCACCTTCATGTGGCCTCTTTCATGCTCTACTAACCCATGTCAGCCTGGACGGCATAGACATGGGACATCCTCAGTCCTGGTTCTCACGAACCTTCCCCCCACTTCCTGTAATCGTGTATTGACTCCTGTCCAATTCCCAAATACATAAATTGAGGAATCCAAAGGTAGATTAAAATTCTGGAACTGACTGAAAAAGGACAATGTAATTTTGTGAAAAATGTAAGGTACTTAGGGAACCAATATCCTTGAAAGTTTTCACTTACTTGGAGGAATTAATAGTTCATGCTGATGGATATTTCTTAGTGTTGTATTCTGGAGGGGACGTATTCAGATCCTCTGTTCAGTAAATGCTACTGACAGAACACACACACACACACACACACACACACAAAGTGCTCATAGAGAGCGTGCTCATCTTAGCACTTACCGAGGGTGGAAGAGGCAGTGACTTAAAAGGCATATCACGGAGATAAGGAAGAGTTTCTTGAGAGTTGCCAGACCAGTATTTCCCAACACCATTTTTTCCTCTCAAGTCATCAGCATGGCTCAGCTTGCATAACGAATAAGTCATGAAAATGTTCCAACCCTGAGACCCAGTAATTCCACTTTGAAAAATATACTCCAAGGACAAAGGAAAAAAAGTCAATGACTACCAACTTGTTTATAACAGCATTATTCAAAATGTAGTGACGTATCTTTTAGGGGTCAGCCCGGCCCACGAGCCATCCCCTCTTCTCTAGATCTCCTCCTATCCCCCATAGACAGGGTGAGTCCCTGGCAGCCGTGTTTATGTTGGACAATCCCACCTCATGATCTATAACTCAACCAGGAATGGATCTAATGCAAGTTGGGATATGGAACTAGGACAGAGAATTGCATGTGGTCAAGGTGGTAAAATAATCTTGAGCTGTGGGGTAACCCCATTCCCCTACAAGGAGAGGCAATCAGGGTAAAGGAAGAAGAACAAAGCAGATTCACCAAGAGGAGCAGATAGGAAACGAAGAATGGGCTGACAACTTTCTGGCTCTTTCTAGATGCCCTCTTGCTTTTCTGCTCTTTGACTCCATGACATACTCTATCTTTAGAATAAAACCACCCTTTTCAGCTTAAATAACTTGAATCACTTTTTGTTGCATATAACTAAGCCTTAAATAAGACACAATAATTAAAAACTGGAAGTAACTCAAATACCCCTAAATAATAAAATGATTAAGTAGATTATCATATGTTAGCGCAATTGAATGTTAAAAAAAAAAGTTTCAAATTATCTGCTTGGAAAAATGCAGACCATTCAGCTGGATGAACATACTGCTTGCAACTGTTAAATTGTGGATCTAGTCGACGAGGATTGGAAGAGTATACAAAATAATACCAATAGTTACTAACTTTATGGGATTTTTGGAAACATTGTTTATATAACATATTTAAAATAAAACTTAGGCCACTGGGTTTTGAAATAGGGATTTAATATCCTATTTCAAATTTTTCCAAGAATATTCATTATTCTGATAATGATATTCCTCATCAGTCTTCCCCCAAAATTTGGAAGTGGCCCTTGAGTCCTTTTTTCTTTTTTTGTTATTCTCCACATCTAAACCAACAGGAAGTTCATTGGCCATAACACAAAAATACCTATCAAATCATCTCACTGCACTCCAATTCCTTTCTCAATAACTCAGTCGAGATGACCATTGTCACCTGGACTACCATACTGCCTCCTGACCAGTTTCTACAATTTTTCTGAGCATGCTTTTATTCCATTTTCCACACAAAAGCAAGGATGATTTTAAAATAACACCCAGAATTGTGACTTCTAAACACCATTTTCCAATAAAAGGAATCAGGGCTCCATGGAGAATAAACTGATTACAGGTCTGGGGCAAGAAATATAGCCTGGAACACCTTGTCATATCAGATATCAGTGAAGCAATCCACTACTGAGGTCATGTCAAAAGTACTCAGGAGGCTTGGGGCCGGCCCGGTGGCGCACTGCTACAGTGCACCGCTTGGCAAGCGCGGCGGCCCTCCCGCTGAGGGTTCGGATCCCACATACAGACCGGTTCCCTCTCACTGGCTGAGCGAGGTGTGGGAGCGCCAGACACGAAAAAAGACAAAAAGGAAAAAAAAAAAAAAGTACTCAGGAGGCTACTTAAAGAGATCCCTACCAATCCAAGAAAGGATAATTTAAGTATTAATAAAAATAATAACCATAAGAGATTGAAACAGTTCAAAGTGTTTAAATCCATGAATTAATAATGATGTATTTTTTAAAAACCTTTGAAGGATATTAAAGGTCTGTGCAGAAAATCTCAAAGAATCATTAAAAAACAACAACAACAACCCAAAAAACCTCCTTAGTAATTATAGCAAAGTTGACACTAATTAATGATTATAGCAAAGTTTCAAGATATAAGGTTAATATACAAAGGTCAATTCAATTGCTTTCTTATATACCAGCAATGAATTTGAAATTAAGAATACAATGCCATTTATATTAGCACTGAAAAAAAAAAAACAAGAAAAAACTTGGGTATAAATCTAAAAAAATATGTTTAAGATCTATATGGGGAAAAACTACAAAATTCTGATGAAAGAAATCAGAGATGTAAATAAAAGGAGAGATAATCCAGGTTCATGAATGGGGAGACTCAATATTGTTAAGACGTCAGCTCTTCTGACATCCAGTCAAAATCCCACCCAGTCATTTTGTAGATATTGACAAACATTATGAAGTTTATATGGAAAGGATCCTAAGGAACCCACTCATTATTTTGAAAACTGGTAAGTAAAGGGAAAGAGTAAAGCAAAAATAAAAGTAAATCAGACGTATCACTTTTCAGATGTAGACTTTTCAATTGTTTCAAACTGCACTTTAAATGAAAGACAACCACCTTAACCAGGATCTATAAAGTTATGCTTGATCTGGCATCTTCCAACCACACTCATCTTATTTCATGCCACTCAGTCCCTCACTTGTGATGCTCCCGCTGACTAAGCCTTCAAATAACCTGTGCTCTTTCCTGCCCCAGGCTAACCCTCCTCATGCTTCAGATCTCAATTTACCTTTTTAGAGGGACTTTCACTGACCATTCTAGCAGGAAATTCTATTTGTTTCCTTCCTAGAACTTACTAAAATTTGTATTTATTTTGTTTGTTCACTTGTTTTTGCTTGTTTCTCTCAGTAAACCATAAGTTCTAAGAAGGGAAAATACCTTGCTTATGTCCAGGACCAGCTGCGCACAGGCACCCGGTAACTCTTTACAGAAAAAGTGAATGAAGTAGTCCATCAAGTTGAGACTAGGTGGTTGGAAAATAGGTGAAACTCAAATAAACCAGTGAGGGTGATTTGGGGATCTCCGAAAGGGCCAAGGTTCATGTGTATGACAGGGTCAGGAGAGGCCCTGGAAGAAGGAGAAATGTGACTTCCAGGAAGAAGCAGGTCACTGTGGAGTTGAAGAGACAGATGTGATCATCTTAGGCTTTGAGAAACTTTTATGGAGTGTCTTAGTCTGTTCATGCTGCTATAGCAAAATACCACACACTGGGTAATTTATAAAAAGCAGAAGTTTATTTCTCACAGTTCTAGAGACTGAGAAGTCCCAGATCAAAACACCAGCAGATTCAGTGTTTGGTGAAGGCTGCTCTCCAATTCCAAGATAACGCTTGTTGCTGCATCCTTAGGAGAGGACAAATGCTGTGTCCTCACATGGCAAAAGGCCAAAAAGGGACTAGCTTGCTCCCTCAAGACCTTTCATAAGGGCACTAATCCCATCCACGAGTGTGGAGCCTTCATGGCCTAATCACCTAAAGGCCCCACCTTTTAATATTGTTGCAATGGGGATTAAATTTCAATATAAATTTTGGGAGAACATACATTCAAACCCTAGCATGGAGTGTTAAGTAAAAAACAAAAAATTGTAAATACCACTTTAATGATAAATACTGTAGAATTTCTAGACCCTAGACTTTTTATTCCGAATTAACTATCAAGCTTCAGGTAATAAATAATGGAGAATTTTCACCATGCACTGGGCTATGGCATTGGGCCAAATAATTCTAAGAACTTTTATTATTGTATCTGATTTGCTGTGTCTGGATGTGAGCTTATGTTTACAGATCAAAGCCCACCAGGGTTATATTTTGTGTTCTGGCAGCTTTAAGAAATAATCCAATACAAATTTTATCCTTAATGGTTAGAAGTACTATAATGAACTATCATATCAAGTGTTCCATTTCAGTTCTTTTTTTTTTTTTTTTTTCTTGTTTTTAACCAAGAGATTTTCTGAGGGTGTTTGTTGGAAAAACCTGTTGTTACAGTTTCCGAAAATTAAGAAGGGGGAACTGAAATTCTTCATTGAAATGCCAAGAATCTTAGTGGGTTCTGAAGAGCACATGACATTTTTTCTATCTGTGTCTTAATTAATCAAACAGTATAAACATACTACAGAAAATTTGGAAAATCAAAATAAGATGAAGGAAATTCATACATGATCAATCCCCATCACCCCAATGTTATAAATCCATGTATTTTCTTTTGATCTTTTCTCATACACTTATTGTTTCCTAGTTGTCGTCCCAGTGTACACACAAGTTTTTATCCTAAATTTTTCCTTCATTCTAAAACAGAAGGCAGAGAGTAAACAAGCAAATAAGTAAGATAATTTATGATGGACATAAGTCATGTGAAGTGAATAAAGGAAACAATGTGGAGTGAGTTGTCAGGGATGGTCTCACAGAGGGATCATTTGAGATAAGACCTGTCTGACAAAAAATTGGCCTTGTCTGGCCAGAGCACTGGTCACACATGGGATAACAAGTGCATGAACCCCGGACAGGAATGAAATTTGTTTGTTTGAGGAACAGAAAGGTAGCCAATATGAATAGAGCACATGAGCAAGAGGAACATGGAGGGAGATGAATTGAGGGAGGGAGGATGTGCATGTGTGCACGCGTGTGCGTGTGCACGCGTGCGAGCATGCGAGAGAGAGAGAACCCTATGGGACCTCATAGGACATGGTTAGGGGAGATTATTTCTTGGTCTAAGAGCAATATGAAGCTATTGTAAGATTTTTAAACAGGGAAATGACACTTCTGATCTAGATTTTTAAGAGTACTCTAGTCACCAAAAATATTGTACAGAAATTATTTCTGCATGAGTGTGGACACAAATACTAGAGACTGAATCCCAATCTGCTTAAACATTCCAAACCATGTGTCAGGGACGCTCATGTAAGCGAGAAGTACAGGAGCTTTAGGTAGGGCTACATCCAGAGGCCCAGGGGATGTCCTCAGATCTTTCTTTTTCTCTCACTTCTGCTCTTTCTATGTTGCCTCCATCCTCTTCTTCTTCACTTCTAAACCCAGCCAACAAAGGGCATGGCTGCCAATAGCCCAAGGTCGTCCAAAAGGAAGAGAGAGTCTCTGTCTACCTGCAATTTGGAAAATTCTGGGAAAGGACTCAAATTGGTGAGGCATGGAAAATGTATTCTTCTTTTGACCAATTACCATGTACATTGCTATGTTACATTGTCACTAGTCCATATGCTCACCTGTTGGCAGACATGAGGGTAGGTTACCATGACCTATATCCTGACCAGACTTACACAAAATTGGAAAAAATTCTCCAAAGGAAGGGGAATCTGTTATTACGAGATTGGTAAGCATGCTTTCCAGAGGAGGAAAAACCTTCAAAACAATAATTGCATGGCATAGTCATTCAATTTATATAATGATTTCTTAAATTGAATAATATTCCACCATATATATGTTTCATTCGTTCATTTTTTTATTGTTGTTCTAAACAACAATTTGCTAAGTGCTATGCTTTATGGAACCAATTCCCAATTGTTGCATATTTTGGTTACTTCCAATCTTTTATAATCATAAATAATATTCTATGACTGCCTTAGTGCATATGGCTTTTTCCATATTTTATTTTTTTCATCTGCAGAAAAAGGACCCCTGGATAAAAGGGAATGAGATCTTTTTTCCTTCTTAATATTTTTTGTCAAATTTATTGTTTCCTAAAATGTTGTTGACATGTGAGATGCCACTAGAAATGCGTAAGTGTATCCTTTTTTTCGTACCTTCTACATCATTATCATCACTGTTTAATCTTGCCAATTAATAGGTAAAAGTGATGCATCTGTGTTTTATTTGTTTGTTTTTAAAATCGTAACCGCAGGTAAAAATTTTTTGTTTAAAACTAGTTGTGTTAGCTCTTCTGTAAATGTTCCACACATGTCCTTTGCTCATTTATTTATTAGAGTCTTGGTAATTTTTTTATCTATTTACCCGAACTCTTTAGAGTTATTAGTCCCTTCTCATAAGTGACTGTGTTTCCTAGTTTACTGTTTGCCTTTTTATTTTAACTTTCAAAATTATGTTGTTAAATTTTTATTTCTTCTATTGTTTCCAAGTTTAGAAAGTCATATTTTTCCAGAGGCTTAAAAAATATTTAATTCTATTTTCTTTTAGCTCATCTAAAGTTTGATTTTTTTTCTTTTTTTTAAAATCTCTTTATGTATTCTTTTTTTTTTTTTTTTTTGTCTTTTTCCGTGTCCGGCAACGGATCGCAACCCTCAGTGTCGCCCCCGTACTGGACCGGGACCGGCAACGGGATCGCAACCCTCAGTGTTGCTCCCGCGCCTTGCTCAGCCAGTGAGCAGGAACCGGTCTGTATGTGGGATCCGAACCCTCGGGCAGGAGCGCCGCCGTGCTTCCCAAGCGGCGCACTATAGCAGTGCGCCACCGGGCCGGCCCCTCTTTATGTATTCTAAAATTTATTTTTTATTTATGAGGTGAAGTGAAGATATGAGTTGATATTTCTCCCAATTGCTGGCTGTTTAGCCCATTACAACTAATGGAGTGATCTTTCTTTCCCAAATGATTTGTGATAAAACTTAACATGTCTTTTTTATATAACTAGAATCCATTCCAGGCTATTATTTTCCATTCAGAGGTTTATCAACTCAATTCTCACAGCAGTACCACAAAGTTTTAATTAGTATTGCTTTATACTATGTTTTACTATCTGGTAGAGCTAGCTCCCTACCTTATTTCTCTTTAGAATATCCATGTTATTTTCATTTGTTTATTCCTCTAGATGACGATTGGAATAGCTTTTAAGTAAAAAAAAAAAAAAAAAAAAAGATCCTTTTGAGCTGTTGATTGGAAGTGTGTAGTGCATATACTTTACAAGAGGTAACTTCTGGAAAAATATCCAAATGCTGGGATCACAGTTCCTTGCCATTGGGTAGATCAGGCTCTACTATGTATCATGTTCTCCTCTTTCCTGCCCACCCTCTTTTGGAGAGTGAAATTCATTTGCATAAGGAAGAAACTTCCTGTTCTTTTAGAGTGATTGTTTAAAATTTGTATTTTAGGACACAATTCTCTTGCGGCTCATCTCAGAATTAAAGGTAGGACTTAATATATTTTTAGCACCTTAAAGTAAAATAGGATTGTACACATTTCAAAATAAGTGGGGCTTTTGGGGGGGTTGTTTTTTTGTTTTTTTGGCTAAAATTCCTACACTTTTTGATGTCTTTTTTTAGCTTTAGTATTTGTATATATCTTTAATCACTTTATAAAAGGCTCAGTTAAATCTTCAGGAGAGGAATCCCTTTTGTTCATTAAATTTATTGCACTTCTCAAATTTATCTGAAAATATGAGGTCCATGAGCCATTTGTTTGGATAGCTTAGCTGTCTGGCTCACTTAACCCTTTATGGGTTTATCACAGAAAATAGGATCTGAGATTTTTACCTATCAATCCTTAGTTTTCAGAGTTACACGAACGGTGCCTCCTGAAACCATGCAGTGCATGTCTGTATGCTGCAGCCCTGGTGATAACAGTCTGTTGAAATTGAAAGCAAATCTACGTATTTCCCAGTCTCCCAAGATCACACTGAGGGTTGAATTATACCCTGAAAATATGTAGGCACTTTTCTGGGTACCTCTTGGGCAAAATCTGTATTGTTCCATGAAGGGAAGGAATAATGAGGTTGATGACTAAAGTGATTCTTTACAAATTGCGTTTGCTTTCATTCATCTCATTTTATCTGTATTATAACTGCCTGTTGTAAAGGACAAGTGTTATCACGACCCTTATACTAGAGAGCTGGGAAGTGAGATTCGAACAGACTGAGAGAGTTTCTGGGCTGGTAAGTAATAGAACTGAGTCTTCGGACCATGAAGCACAACTTTCACATTAGCCCATTTTCAGAGGTATTCAGGGAATGCCCCCAATTTGTTGTGATGCTTGGAATCTTGAGGACTCTGTGTGTGTGTGTGTGTGTGTGTGTGTGTGTGTGTGTGTGTGTGTGTTGGAGGGGGGCCCAGGGAAAGCAGGCAAAGGGGTTGGTTGATTTTGTTCCATCCTTTATACAACTCCAGGTGATTATAGCACATCTCAGAATGACTTACAAAATTATGCATACACAGGCTTTCGGATTGCTTCAAGAGATCGTAAATCTTACATTTATTTATATGCAACATGGACTGTTTCACCTTTGTTTTTATTGAGATGCCTTCTCCGTCTTCATACATTTAGCTAGTTGTGAACCTTTGTTTTTGTCACAATCAATTTTATTTAAATTCCTACTTAATTGTCACAGTCCTAAAGTGTTTCCTTTTTCTTTTTTGGCAGGTAAACATTTTTCTCCTGAAGAATTTTATGGTCAAGAGAATAAACCAACTTTTATTTGTAGTTCGCAGAATAAGAAGCAGTTTGTTTTCTTTCTATACCGTACATTGCCTAGCAGTCCTTTAGTTGGCACTGAGTATATATTTATTTACTCAAAATAAAATAGATTCTAAAGAAAATTACCTTGGATATCACATTCATTTAGTCACCTAGTTTCTGTTAGCTGCTTTTATATAATCCTGGAGTGGAAGTCAGGGCACAATAAAGCTTTGTAGCCTTTTTTTTTTTTTAATTAGTAGATTTTACTTTTTTAGAGCAGTTTTAGGTTTACAGAAAATGAGCAAAAGATACAGAGATTCCTAAATACCCCTTCTCTGCCCCAGTTTCCCTTATTATTAACATCTTGCATTAGTGTTGTAAGTTTTATAACTGATGAGTCAATATCGATGCATTACTATTAACTAAAGTTGGTAGTTTACATTAGGGTTCAATCTTGGAATTTTACATTCTATGGGTTTTGACAAATATATAATGACATATATTCACTATTACAGTATCATGCAGAAGAGTTTCACTTCCCTAAAAATCCCCTGTGTTTCACCTGTTTATTCCTCCCTCCCTCCCTCCCCCTGAGGCCCTGGCAACCACTGCTTTTATACTGTCTCCATAATTTTGCCTTTTCCAGAATGTTACATACTTAGAATCATATGTACCCTTTCCAAATTGGCTTCTTACACTTAGCAATATGCTATTGTTTACTCCATGTACTTTCATGGCTACGGACTTAAAAATTCATCAACAATATGTATCAAATACCTACTATATGCCAGACATAGTAAGAGATACTAAGTAGACAATACGAGCAAGCGCTATTCTTGAGCTAGGCTTCAAAACTGTGCAATATTCGGTATCCAGCAACAGTGGATTCCCCAAGGCAACACGTACTGTATCTGTCGTGTTGGAGGTCTTCTCTTCCTTTCCTGAGGAAGTCACTTACTTACACCATCAACTATGAGGAGACCAATAGTACCCACAACTGATTTACCATTTTCCAGACTAACCAGTTTCCTCTCTTTAGTATAACAGGAATGAGCCCTCTTGGTGTACAATGCAAATCCTGTTCTAACTCTTTTCTTTTTTTTTTTTTTGTGGCAGCTGGCTAGTAAGGGGAATGTGAACCTTTGACCTTGATGTTACAACACCGTGCTCTAAGCTGAGCTAACCTGCCAGCCCTGCTCTAACTCTTCACTACAAAACTTGAGGAAGCAAGACAAAGAGAGGCAACTGCCCCCAGAGATGGTCTTTACCTTTTCGTTGTTTTGTTTTTGGCCTAGGGCATATCTGGATCTTCCTTTCTAGCAAATAACCAGCATATACCAGTTCATTTTTACCCATAGTCGGCAATAAAACCTAAAATTGTGGTTAAACTTTTAAAAGACAATTCCTGAATCACCAATAATATTGATGCAGATGACAACATAAGGCATCCTTCAAGTCATTGTCTAGTGTCTCCCCCTGACCCCAAAATAGGCAAGAGACATCTTATATGTGTTAGATTTAACTGAACTAAAAAACGAAAAATCTAGTCCCAGGCTCTAATCAGTTTTATTTAATTTAAAAATATTTCGTGTTTTATGCCTTTTCCCCCCTTGTTCATTATTGTTTACTCTTAAGATGGAACTAAAGAGATGGGGCTCTATTATAGTTAATGGCTGTTTTAAATTTTCAGTGAATGTGGGGCATAATTTACCCTAATTTAAGGAGCAGGAATTTCTCCTTTTTTTTTTTTCCTTTTTGTCTTTTTTACTGACCAGTAACGGGATCGCAACCCTCGGTGTTGCACCCGCACCGCGCTCAGCCAGTGAGCGGGAACCGGTCTCCACATGGGATCCGAACCCTCCGCGGGAGCGCCGCCGCGCTCCCAAGTGGCGCACTCTCCAGTGCACCACCGGGCAGGCCCAGGAATTTCTTTTACATAGTGAGTACTTAAGCCATTTGAATTGTGCTTGTATTTATCTTCTGATAAGACTAGATAATGTTAAAAATAGAATATATTACCAGACAAAGCAGTCTAATTGTACATATACAATTAGAAACAATACGACTAAGAAAATGGAAATGTACAGCAGATCAGTAAGTTACTTTAGGTCTTTTTTTCCTTCTTTAGGTACTGAGGTTTCTGTACTATATATATATTTACAGAATCATGAGAACCAAACCAGTTTTAACCAGATTAGAAAATAGACTACATATGATATCATGATGCCCGAAGAAATGGAATGAATAATTAAATCTCTGATTATGGGCTGGCCCGGTGGCGCACTGGAGAGTGTGCCGCTTGGGAGCGCGGAGGTGCTCCCGCCAAGGGTTCGGATCCCATGTGGAGACCGGTTCCCGCTCACTGGCTGAGCGTGGTGCGGGCGCAACACCGAGGGTTGCGATCCCGTTGCCGGTCAGTAAAAAAGACAAAAAGGAAAAAAAAAATCTCTGATTACTACACGAACACAATGATAATACTGAGATAGCCTACTTGTCACTGAATACTTTCATGGATTTTATTTTAAAGTCTTAGGCCTACAGAAAAGGACTGTCAAAATGGTTATTAAATCACAAAGAATGTGAACGCCCACAAATAGACAATTCTTTCATCCCTGCTGCAAGAAAGAAATCTATAACTGAAAGATAAGAAAATCTGGAAAGGGGTTATATATAATATATTAAATTTTATATCAAGAATGTGCGTCTGTTTATGACAAAAAAAAAATTGTACACCAAAGATAAGAAGGGAGCATTCCAATTTCAATTATTCAGGATGATTATTATTGGCATAAAAAAAGAGCATCTTAGAATGAGAAATATTTAAGATAATAGCTTTTTTCCCCTTGTGGTCTTGTCTTCACATGTAGGATGCAGCTGAAATTCTTTGTCTTGGAGACAATCCTTTTTCTCTTTGAATATAAATCTGTTATGTATTTTTTCCTTCATTGGTCTTCTATCCCTAGATGTCTTAATCACGGCTGCTATTTTCTTTGCTTCTTTTAATCAGGGAAGTAATACATGGAAGCAGAAGAAAATTGTCATCAGATGAATCAGTGCCCCTGACTCACCAGGACCTAGGACAGGTGCTGCAGGGCACTCAGGATGAGGAAGTCCTTGCATCTGGGCAGTTTGTGAAAGAGCGAGTGCTGTCTGGAGCCATATTGAAGCTCAAGGCTCAGGAAAAATCAGTAATACTGATCCTGTCATTATAAAAAATTTTGATATTTTGTTCATCATCAATTTTTGCATTAAAATTGATTTTTAAAAGACATCTATTTAAAATACTATAGTATATGAAATTAGAAAATGGAGTGATTCAATATATACTGAATATGGTACATTCTGTGTGATACATTTTTAAAAGGTGGGGGAACATTCTAGATAAACAGAGTGTAAAGAGACATAAAAACCAAATGCAATGGGTGACACTTGATTGGATACTGATTTGGAAATACTTGATTACTGAGTTTTTTGGCACCCTGTTTAAATTCGCATGTCAGGTAAGTGCCTTGCTTGCCTCTCCCTGGTCCTAGCCCTGGAAAAACCACCAGGAGCAGTATAAACCACTGAGGGGTCTAAGGAGGCATACACATCTGGGTAGGGGGAGAGCAATCAGCAACGCTTCCAGAAGAAGCCTTAAAGGATGTCAGAGAAAGGTGAAGGGAGAGGGTAGACCATGCAAAAAGGAGGCATCTCCAGCAGAAAGAACAACATTGACAAGGGCATCTGCAGTGCAGGTCTGCAGAGAGCGGGCAGCCCAATCAGTCTGGGGGTGGGATAGGCATAAGGATGTCATGGGAGAAAAAGCTGAACACAGATTTAGATCTTTTTGTGAGCTACCTCTATGTTTAATTCAGAAGGCAATGGGAAGCCACTGAAAATCTTTTTTTTTTCTTCGCTTTTAAATTAAAACACATTTGGAAATGTTTTCTTAAATTCTTTTCAACTACTTTCATAAGAAGTAGTTAAAAACTTAAAAGTGGGCTAGCCAGTTTGCTCAGTTGGTTAGAGCATGGTGTTGATAACACCAGGGTCCAGAGTTTGATCCCTATATGAGCCAGCCACCAAAAAACAAACAAACAAAAAAACTTAAAATGTATTGTTGCTATTGTTTAAGATATCTGCTTCTGCTAAAGCCAATGTAAAGTTATGTGAGTGAAAATAGGATACCAGAGAAATTTAGAAGCAAGTAGGAAAAAGACTTGGTGATTGATAATGAGCACAATTTCTGTGCAGCCTGGATTTTCCAGGACAGTCCTAATTTAAAAGTCTGCCATATTGTTTTCATTAATACATTCTGTCTCCCTCTAACTTTTTGTAGTTTTATTGAGTTGTAATTAATGTACAATAAATTGCACATACTTAAAATCTACAATTTATCAGTTTTGACAAATGTATAGAACTGTGAAACTACCACCACAATCAAATAATGCACGTGTCATCATCCCCAAAATTTTCTTCAGAACTCTTTGCAATCCATCCCTCTTTCCCCTCAACACTCTGCCTTCTTCTCCAGGTAAAGATTGATCTGCTTTCTGCCACCATAGATTAATTTGTATTTTATGCAAATGGAATTATGCAATATGTTCTGAGTATAGTGCATTCTACAAGGCATATTTTTTTTGGGGGGGGAAGGTGGAGGAATGTTCTTGATTAAGAAACTAAAAAGACCAAAAAAACCCCAAATGTGAAACTTGATTGAATGCTGGTTTGAAGACACTGGAGACAGCACTAGGGAAAATTTTAATAGAACTGAATACTAAATGACAATATGGAATAATTGTTGATTTTCTTGGGTGTGAAAATGGTATTATTTGTACATAGGAGAATATCCTAACATATACTTTGAAGCATTTAGGAGTAAAGTGTAATGGCTTCTATAATTTATGGTCAAATGATTCAGGAAAATAATTAAATTAAGCAGTGTGGAGAGACTTCAACAATTGTTGGATTTGCATGGTAGGTATACAGGTGTTTGTAAAAGTTATTTTCAACTTCTCTGCATTTTTGAACTTTTTTTTATAATAAAACTTGTGAGGAAAATAAGGTAGAAAATTAAAAATTGGGACTGTCCTCGAAAATCTGGGCTATAATCAATCACCAAGTCTTTTTCTCACTGATATTCTCTCTGTATTCAATCTCATCACTTCGCACCCAATTTAGAATAAACACACGAGGGTGCTTCAAAAAATTCGTGAAAAGATTTGAAACACTTTCCACAAACTTTTTGAAGTGCCCTCATACATCTTAAACAAGAGCAACATAAATCTTGACTTTCACCTCACATCACATACAAAACAAATTTGATCGTAGGCCTAAATGTAAGAGTTAAAACTATAAAATTTCAGGAAGAAAACAGGCGAGAAATATTAGTGATGTTGGGTTTGGCAAAGATTTCCTAAATACAACACAAAAAGCATGAACTGTAAAAGAAAGAAAATCAATAAATTGGACTTCATAAAAATTAAAATGCAAATTAAAACCACAATGACAATTGTGGGTACAAAAATGATTACATTGTGTAAGAAAAGTGTACTAATAATCCTGATTTGAGCATCATATATTGCACACAGGTATGGATATTCAATGCTGTATCCCATAGATACGTACAATCAATTATGTTTCAATTAAGAAAAAAAAGGGCGTGTGGCTGGTCGGACGCCCTCACTGCTGGAAGGCTGCAGCCCCCTGTCTGTGTGCACCCATCTGGAGCAGGCAGGAGTGTGGTGCCAGCTGGTCCTGACTGCTGGACTGCCAGGATCCAGTCTAGGGGGTCTACCTTCTAGCAAATTATTGGAAGGAACATGAGAAAAATGTCATCTGGAGAATCCAGGAGTCTGGAACCTATAAACCTCAACAGGCATTGACCCAAAAAAAAAAAAAAAAAAAAAAAAAAAAAAAAAAAAAAAAAAAGCTTCAAGCCAAAAGACCAGGAAAGAGAATGAGGAGGAAACCAGGATCTTCTCAGATGAAGAAAGACTAAGAGAATTTGTTGCCAGCAGACCTATCTTTAAAAGAATGACTAAACAAAGTTGTCTAAGCAGAGAGGAAATGGAAAAAGGACTCTTGGAACATCAGGAACAGAAAAAGGACACAGTAAAAGCAAAAATATGGGTAAATAATTAGACTTTCCTTCTCTTTTTTAGATGTTTAAATTACATTTGACAGTTGAAGCAAAAACTACAGTATTACCTAATGTAGTTCTCAACATGCAGAGGAAGTATGCAGACAATTATACTGTAATGAGGCAGGGGTATAAGTAGAGGTAATTTTTTATTTAAAAAAAATTGGCAGTATTTATTAATATTTGAGATGCATATCCCTATAACTTAGCAATTCTGGAGGTAATTTTTAATACTTCACTCAGACTGGTAAAATGTTGACACCAATAGACTTTGATAAGTTTAAAGGCATAATGTAAAACCCAGAGCAAACACTAAAAGCTATACAAAGAGATGTACTCAAAAACAGCACAGATAAATCAAAATAGAATTACAAAAATGCTTAGGTAACCCACAGTAGGGCAGGAAACAGAAAACAGAAAGCAAAAAATAAAATGGCAGACTTAAGTCTTAACATGCCAGTAATTACATTAAATGGAAATGGCCTAAATACAAAAAACAAAAACAAAACAACAACAAAAAACTGTGATGCAACACCACTACACACCTGATAAAATGGATAAGATTAAAAAGACTGACCATACCAAGTGCTGGTGAGAAGTGGAGCAACTGGAATTCTTATGTACTGCTAGTGAGAGTGTAAAATGATACTTTGGAAAAAAGTTGAACTGTTTCTTAAAAAATTAAACATATACCTACCAGGTATATATATAATTATATACCCAGCCACTCAACCCTTAAGTATCTACCCAAGAGAAATGAAAGCAAATTTCCAAAAAATTTTGTCCATAAATGTTCATAGTAGCTTTATTTGTAATAGCCCCAAACTGGAAACAGTTCAAATACTTATCAACAGGGGAATACATAAACAAATTGTGGTATACCCATACAACAAAACTCAGCAATGAAAAAGAACCAATTGTTGATACAGGAGGTGTAAAAAACCCACTAGAAATAATTATGCTAAGTGAAAGAAGACAGACAAAAAAGATTTGTCTGATTGTTTCCTTGTAGTGGTATTTGACTTATACCTCCATACTTTGGAAGTTTGGTCTAAAGGCTTGAATTATTTTTGGCAAGAATACTTCATAGGTCATGCTGTTTAGTTCATATTGCATCACATGAGAAGGGAAATAGACTGTTCCACTGTGTAATGCTAAATTTGATCTTTTGGTTAAGGTAGTGATTGCTGGATCTCTCCTCTTTAAAGGTATATTTTTTTCCTTTGCCATTAGCAAGTAATCTTTGGGCCATCCATCAGCCACAACTGAATATTTTGTTCAATGTTAATCTCCTAACAGTTTTAGTGTCCATTGATAATCCTTGCCTAAATTGATTATTTCATTAGGTTTTTTAAAGCATTGATTTTTAAATTCCATTATTCCTTCTCAGTGATTGGCCGTTTTTCTCTTAGTCGGCTGAGACTGAAAAGTTTTGAATGGAACTTTTTTCCTCTGTTTGATTCCCTTGACAAACTCATGCTCATCCTCCATGGCTCTGCTCAATGAACTCCTCTTCTCAGACCCTGACTTCTTTTCTCCTTTCTTACTGCAGAGGCTAAGTGTTTTCACATCATTTTGCAAATATCACTGTCTTTCATTCACTCGCTCATTCAAAAATATTTATTCTGACCATGCCATGTTTTACGCACTGTTCTAGGCATGAGGATATATTGGTAAATAAATCAGATGAAGTCTCTGGCCCACATTCTGCTCTCAGTGGGGGAACAGACTGTAAGTAAATAAATATAACTAGAATAGAATAGAATATGTCAGGGAGAAATGCTACCACGAAGAAAAAGAAAGCAGCCGAAGAGGAAAGGATGATGATGATGGGGCGTGTGCTATTTTAGATAGGAAGTCATGGACAGCCAGCAGTGCCCTGACCACACCCCCTAGGTGCTCTGGAATGATGCAGTACAAGCCAGCCTTACTGGAAGCACCTGTGACTCTCTGCCTGTGGCCTGAGGGTTTCTATCTGTTTGTGGGGCAGCCCCATGCCTAGGGAATAGCCCTCAGCCAAGGGCAAATGGGAGTTGCAGCACAAACACCCCAGCTTCTCTGGCTTCTTAGGTGGGATAACTTTGATGTGTGTTCCATGTCTTCCAGACATTCCCTGTGGGATTGAGCCCCAGTTGCTCTCGGTGGTAACCTGCTCATTAAGGTACTCCGTATTGCTTCCTTCCTTCTGCTGTCTCGCTTCTCCACCCCTCTAACAGTTCTTCCTGGTATCACATTTTCCATTCCAGACATACCACTATGCACTCAAATCCTGTTTTGGAGGAGTCCAACCTGAGTCAGTAGGTCCTAAAAGTGGTCCAGAAGAGAACCTCAGAATGAGATCCTAGAATTGAATCACTTGCTGGTCAAAAAAAACCCAGAAGGCAACAAAGACCCCATTACTATTGATAAGTGGGGTCAGTGATTATCTCTGGCATGCTGTAAGCAACACTGTTACTAAGAGTCTTACCTGTGATGAACTGGGATAGTGTATAGGTGGAAGAAAATTCACTGGCTGATAGAGTAGCTCTTGAGCTGAAAGATATGTGGGCAATGATAATTATGAGAATTATGGAGCTGGTTGGTTGTAGTTAACTGTTACAGAAGCCAGGAAGGAAGGAAATAACAGGTTTAGGTTGGGTAACCATTAACTTAGAGCATGGAACAAAACCCAGAAATCTTGCATGGCATCATTTAAAGGAAATCTCATCTCCTGTAGACGAGGGTAGAATGAGCTGAAAAATAAGACCCCAAATTTCATCTTAAGTACATAATAGCTAAAAAGGAGGGTGAATTCACAGCCCAATTGATTTGCTATGCTAACATCTGGGACCTGAAAAGGAAGAAGAGGGGTGCTGAGACCTATTATGGGGATATCTAGGCAGATGGGCTTGAGGACCTTAAGCCTCCAGATTCTTCTTAATGCCCTGAGCCAGAATACTCTGGAGCCTTTTCCCTTGCTAGAGGAAACCAGTCTCCTATTGCCTGCAGACTGTGCAAAGGCCTCACCTAGGGCAGATGTTTTGCAAGATGATGCTTGTCTGTAAGGTCTTTCCTTGCCTCTATCCATTGTTTCTAGACCAATAATTAGAAGCCTTATTATGAGCCAAGCAGGGAAATACTGTTATGTGAAGAAAGGGATTATTCACCGAAAGCACTGCAGAACCTGGCAAATATGTACCAACAGAAACTGAGAGAACTTGCCTGGAAATGGATCTTAAAGGTGCTGGATCAGGGAGGGCAGAATATAGGGCTGGATAGCAGAGATTTTATTAACACAGGTTTATTATCCAGTGTCTCAGGACTCAGATCCTGGTAGGATGCCTAGAACTGCACCTAATACATCACAGTTATGGCTCCTGGAAACTTGAAAATAACAATGAGATGGTGATACTAGAACTTCTTAGAAGAGAGGTGAGGAAAAGGTCAAAAAGTTGAAAGAGGTTAGAAGCAAGAATGAGTTTGCTGTGTAATACCAGAGAACTCACCAGCTAACAACGTTCCTGGGAGGGCCCAGAGGACACTTCCTTTACTAAACTGATAAGAAGTGTGCTAGTTCATTCTGAGAGGCTCAGAATTGCTTGTCCTCTAGATCAAGATTGATGGTAAGAAATGCTCCAGAGTCAATGGGAATAACACGATTGTAGAGGTCAGGTTGGTAACACTAGACCATCAGAGGCAATGGAGATGTAATTATGGTTATGTGTATCAACCTGAATAAATCTGGGGGGCCTAGTGTTCAGGGGAGAAAACTGAGCACCAGAAGAATACATGAATCATTTAGATTTTATAAACATGCAAGATAAAAGTGTGCGTGTGCGTGTGCGTGTGTGTGTATGATAGATGGGTAATCACAAAACTAGAATAATGGTTACTTTCGGGAGAAAGAAAGAAGAAAATGGGGATATAGAGAGATGTATAAAGGGATTTCTAAGGTATTGGTAATATTCTCTTTCTCAAGCTAGCTGGTGAGTACACAGGTGTTTATATTATTGTTATTCTCTATACACATAAATTATAGTTTTTTGAATGTACTTAATATTTAACACAAATGATTTAAGGAAGTAGATAGAGTCTATCCACAATTTCTCACTGGTTGTGACTCACAGTAGAGAGTAATGAAAGGAACAGGGGTATTGGGCTTTGGCATCAGGTGGCTTCAAACTCACGCCACTTATCAGCTGTACAACCTTAGGGATGTTACTGAGTCTCTGAGTAATAGGTTTCTCATCAGCAAAATGGTTTTGGTAATATTTATCCAGCAGGGTAGTAGTAAGGATTAAATGAAATAATTTACACAAGTCTTACAGTCGGTGCCTGGCATAATATCAGGGGCTTAAGAAACAATGCTTGCTGTTCTGTAACTTTGTCCATGCTTCTTCCCATTTTATCCCTTTAGAAATTTTCCATCTATGTCATTTGACTTCATTCAATTTGATTATTT
The DNA here is from genome assembly GCF_000696425.1 of Galeopterus variegatus. NCBI lineage: Eukaryota > Metazoa > Chordata > Mammalia > Dermoptera > Cynocephalidae > Galeopterus > Galeopterus variegatus. The sequence continues at coordinate 229,978 of NW_007726919.1, forward strand.
CCTGCAAACAAAGCATTATGTGTGTGGGCTATGTCTTAATGTTTATATTTGAAAATGATCCTCAATTTCAATCCTCAGTGCCTAGCACAGGTTGAAACATGGAAGGAGACCAATAAATCTTAGCAAATGAATGAATGTAATAGGTAGGTGTTATGGGCTGAATTGTGTTCCCCCAAAGTTGTATGTTTAAGTCCTAACACCCGGTAGTTCAGAATGTAACTGTGTTTGGAGATAAGGTCTTTAAAGAGATGATTATGTTTAAATGAGGCCGTTAGGGTGGGGCCCTGCTCTGATATAACTGATGGCTTTATAAGAAGATGAAGGGATTCACCAGTGATGCACACACACAGAGAAAGGCCATGTGAAGACACAGGGAGATGATGGCCATCTGCAAGCCAAGGAGAGAGACCTCAGGAGAAACCAAACCTGCTAACACCTTGATGTTGGACTTCCATCCTCCAGAACTATGAAAATAAGTTTCTGCTGTTTAAGCCACCTACCCTGTGGTATTTTGTTATGGCAGCCCTACCAAACTAATACAGTAGGGCAGGTATATTTATCCCCAATTTATAAAGGTGTAAACTGTGCAAGACTTGTCCAGAGTTACATAAGCAGTAAGGGGGCAGAAATGATACTTGAATCTAGATGACAAATTCTGGTTCTTTCTACGATAGTCTGCTTCTTTTCAAGTTGTGCTATATTAGGATGTATCAATCTGCACACACTTAATTTTTAAATCAAATTCTTATTTTTATCAAAGTAATATAGGGGCTTGTAATGAAAAACAAGAGTCACCTGACTTTCCCCTCATCTAATATGGCACTTTTAACTCTTAGGTGTTTTTTCCCTTTAGTATTTGCATCTAAATAACAGACTTAGACAGATACGTTATAAATTTTCAAATCAAGACATCATCTACTAATTTCCAACTATTAAAGAAGAGTCTTTAATGACCTCAAAACTCTCACATACCCTCCCCCCACACTATCCCACTCCCCACTCCCTCCATTTTAATGTACTTTTATCACAATCTTTGATACTTTTCTTCTTCTTCATTCTCTCAGCTTTTTCCAGATGAATTTCTTTAATTACTTTTGTATTAGACTTTCCTCAAATATCTGATGATCCTTGGCTATCCATTCATATTTAAAAGAAAACCTATTTTCTGCTTTACTCTATACCTTTAGAGGCAACTAGCCCCTTCTATTTCTGACATTATCTGGGGTTCTGCATCAGGGATTGGCTTGTATTGCTGTCCATTCTGCTGCAGGAACATGGGTTTTAGCTTTCTTTTCTCTAAGTCAGTTATTGCTTGTCCATGTGCTTTCTGTCTTCCAGAATTTCCTGACATCCCTTTCCTGCTGTCATGGTCTCTACTGTTCTCTTTATATATATTTTTTTACCTTTTTTATTCCTCTACTGTTATCTTAGGGGGGTTGGGGCAGAAGTAGAGACAAACACAAGTTTTAAACCAGAGATCTACATTTCTAATTTTGACTTTTCTTGAATTCTTATTATTGGTCAATAAATAATTAGTATCAGCTCAATGCAAATGAATAAAAATATCCCTGGGTAACTTTTTCTATCTGCCTCTGTCAAAGCTGATTTTATACTGAACACCTCAGCTTGTATTATTTGTAATGAGTAATATAATAGTTCATACATAAGTATCACTTATGTAAGACTTTTGTGCTTAGAGCAAGGTGAGGAGGGTGTACACAGCATCACTTTGTTGTTAGTGAACTAATGTTCCCACTAAACACAAACACACCGAAACTCAGGGGTGTCAGGTCCTGAGCAGGACGAGGAGGGTGTGGCATGGAGAACCTGGTGGGTGGTGGCAGAATCTGAGCAGGGAGAGAGAGGATCTGTGCATGGGGTGGTCTGACATGGGGTGCCAGATCCCAAGCAAAGTGAAGAGGGCATCCATGCTGTGGGGTAGTCTGGGGTGAGCTTCCAGAGCCAAGTTGGGTGAAGGGGGGTGTCTGCATGTGGGGATGGCCTGGCACAGGGGTCAGAGCACAAGTAGGCTTAGGAGGGCATCCTCACAGGGAGGAGGGCAGTGGCAGCAGTGCGAGTGTGGTTACATCCCAAGGGATTGATCAAATAAGTAAATATATTAAGGATAGTAGGAGTCAGATTTCTCATCCTAGGAAAATGGAGTCATAAATATGGAAAGGGAGAAAACTAGAATAAACTCTGAGGATTGGAATTAGAAGTTATCATTGTGAACTCACGGATTGCAAAGTACCTGTATCTATATGACATCAATATCAATATTGATATGTACAGATAAAAATGTGTGTGTATGCATGTGTGAGAGTGTGTGTTCCCTAGCTCTGTCCATTGAGAGAGCCTGAGAGCTGTGAACACAAACTGCAGTCAGCGAACCTACCTAGATGCAGACCTACCTAACAGCAGTCACAGCTTAAAGGAACTGGGGCTCCTTGGTAATTCACCAGATTTAGCAAATAAAAATATAGTGAATATTTAGCAAATAAGAAATTATTGCATGGGAAATACCTATACTAAACATTTATTCATTATTTATCTGAAATTCAAATTTAACTGATTATTCTGTATTTTATATGGCAATCCTACTCCTTGAAGAAATGATTGCTTCCAACACTGGGGCAGGGAAAGCACAAGATGAGCCTGGAACATTTTGCTGTGGTAGAAGGAAAGTAAATGCTCAGAGAATGATGGGAAAAAATGACACAGAAGTTAATTTATTATTATTATTATTATTATTATTATTATTATTATTATTATTTGGCAGCTGGCTGGTAAGGGGATCAGAAACCTTGATCTTGGTATTATCAGCACCATGCTCTAACCAAGTGAGCTACCTGGCCAGCCCAGAAGCCAATTTAAAGGGGTTCTCACTAGCCAAATATGGGACAATTTAAGCATCAGAATAAATAGAAACAGATTATAATCCATTGAACAAAATAGGAAACCATGAGGCAATATTGACAAAAATATAAGGATAAAATGAAAGTTTGATGAGGGATCGGATATTTATCTAGATCTAAAGTATCTCCTCACAAAATACTTATTAATTCCAAACAGAAAAAAACCAGTAATTTCATTTTGGAGTTACTTCAATGTGGAGAAACCCAGCATATATCATTTTAATCGAGTGATTAAAGTGTATGTCATCAGTAATAAGACAAATCGAAATTGTCACCTGATGAGACTCGATAAGAACACAGCATCACTTTGCTGATATTCCCGCTAAACACAAACACCTCAAAATTGAAAGATGTTCCACAAAATAACTAGCTGTAATGTTCAAAAGTATCAAGGTCATGAAAGTCAAAGAAGATTGAGGAAATGTTCCAGACTAAAAGACATTAAAGAGATTGTGACAATTAAATGCAACACATATTCTGAAGTGGATCCTTTATTTTTGCTAAAAGGCATATTACTGGGAAAACTGACAAAATTTAGTGGGATCTCAGGATAGGTAGTATTAATTATCAGTATTAATTTCTTGATTTTGAAGGCTGTATTGTGATGATGTAGGAGAATGTCCTACATACATCCCCTTAAGCATTTGGGAGAGATGGGGCATTAGGTTGGCAACTTACTTCCAAATGGTTCAAGATAAAAAGATATTTGTGTTGTACTTGCCACTTTTCTGTAAGTTTCAGATTGTTTTAAAATAAAAGTTTAAAATGCTTATTTTTGGTTTTAAAAGGAAATGAATATTTAATCATTCTTACATATGGGTCTAAAAAAAGAGCTTAAAAAGCCACTAATGAAACATTTTTTGCAATGATGATGTAAGAGACTAAAAGCCAACCATCTGGAGATCACAAATTCATTTATTAAAAAATGCTCCTGAAATTAAATTGCTAGACTACAAGAAGCAAAAAAGAGGATTCTACATATTATTGATGTTTGTATGAAAAACACTGGGGGAAAATTGCTGTTTAAAACAAAAACCAGTGGTAGCTATTTCTGGGGTTTAGACAGTGGCATTTCATCTCTGAGGTAGGTGGTCCTTTTCCTTCTGGAAAATATCTTTAAGGGTGTGTCAGACCCTGGTAATTTCCCATATCCGTTCTTTCTGCTTTCCGTATTAACAGAACTGAAACCTCACTTTAGGCAATAACACCCAGCTAAATTACTTCTCAGCCTTCTTTAGAGCTGGAAATGGCCTCATGATACCACTCATCAATGAAACCTAAACAGAAGTATGCTGGAAATGCTGGGGAAAGAATCAATGCAGATGTAACTCCAGAGGATCAGCAGCCTATTAGTGACTCATTAGGCAACAGGCTTGATGATAAAAGTCAACACGACATGGGTGGCGATAAGAATGGCAAAGTAAGAGAAATAGCCTGGGTATCTATCTGATGGCATGGCTAAGCTGCTGCACCAACCTTGGACACCCTACTAGATGACTTTTTATTAAGAGAAAGAGTAAGCCCTCTGGATGTTTATGCCTGTTGGGTTTTCTTTTATTTGTATCTGTATACATTATTAATAAGTTTTATGGGCTTTTTTTGGTGAAAGGTAGAGACTCAAGAGAGTTGAATTGCTTGCTTAATAAAGGAAAAGGAACCTTGTGCTTAAGATGACTGCTCTAGAGAGATGTGAAGAGGATGTGGGGGTTAGAGGAGCAAATACAAGGTGATCAGAAGAGAACTAAGGAGAGACATACTCAGTGAGAAATTCTCTAAGGTTGCAATTGGCCAACAGTTTAAGAAAAATTATATCTGATATTGAAATTGTTTCCTGTGCTCTAAGTTGGTACACTACAGTAACCATTTGCTACCCCTAAACTTAAACGTTTGTTACATAGAAGTCTTATGTTAATAAAAGGAGAGAATAGTAGTGTCCAGCTCAAGGCACTGAAATAATTTGATGCCAGACACAGTGCAGATGGCTGGCTGTGAACTTTTCATGTGAATATATCTTCATATAAGATGGTAGGTTATGATATTTTATTTAGTTATTAAAAGTAACGTTAGTTCTGGAATGAAAGGCTGGAGAAGCTGAGGATATCTTCATCCCTGAAATGGAAGCCTATTGGTTGAGAAGGAAGCCCTGGAGGAGCGCTGATGTTGTAACATGTGGCAGTTCTTTCATAGAAGAGTCAACCTCTAAGGTTTTTGTTTTGTTTTCTCTAAAAGTCCCCTCCCCCCCCTTGGATTGGAACTTAGAACTTGTGTTCCTATGAAAATAGTATAACAAAAGGGAGTAGCTGTCTCATGTAAGGTCATAAAAGCTTATATAACCCAATAAGAATACTAACATAATTACTTGCTATTCTTTATAATGTTTCAAAATGCATACTTGGTACTAAACTCAGCAACTTAAAACAATACAACTTTACAGTCTGCTTATATCACTGTCTGATTGAAGTCAAGTAGAACTCCTCTAAGCAGCAACCAGGAATCTGTAATCCTTCTATCATGTGACCCAGTATCTTAACATCTTTTGTTCTAGCATTGCAGAGGAGAAACCACAAACTGATGATTTCATCGGAGACTTTAGGGATCAAGCCTAGAAGTGATACACATTAGTTCTGTCCACATTCTACTGGTCAGACTAATCACTTGGCCTCAACCTAATTGCAAGGTGGGCTGGGAAACATAGACCTCCTCTGCAGTCAGGAAGAGGAAAAAGGAATGTTGGCATCTGCACCTAGTTTGCAGGGTTTTTTGAAGACTAAATGAAATAACTTCACATTCTAGGTTCTTGACAAACGTTATGTCTTTCCTTCCTTTGGAATTCATCTAAGTATACAGTAGTGGTGGCAGGTTGTGGTGGTAGTGGGTTCTGGTGGCAAGGGACTCCTAGTGAAAGGACTTTGATAAAGGAAATTGGGTGCAGATTCTGGTAGACCTAAGCAGAAGTTCTGGTAGCCTGAAAGATGGATAGAGAATAAGAGAGGATAAGAACTGTGAAGTTAGGTCCTCTTGAAAGGATTCCTAGAACGTCAGAACAAATCCAAGGAGAGGGGAAAGAGGTAATAAGGATTTTGTCTGGGAGAAAGATCAGGGTCTTCCACAGGAGGCATGGTGGGGCAAAGGTGGAAGGAAGCAGTGTCTAAGAAAATGCACAGGTTACCTTCAGCAAATAGAGAATGCTCAGTACCTCAGCAAGTAACTCCCCTAAATGCTCAAGCTGCATGAAGTGGTGTCAAAGGTGAGTAAAAAAGCTACTGAAGACAGGTAGATCATCCTTCACTAAAAACACATAATGTTCCTAGTACACTTAAAATATAACATTTTTTAAGAGAAATGATATGTATAACAATTACTTCTAAATATTATTGGAGAGTCTGGTTTTTAGTTTCTCTAAAAATATTTACATTTAAATATGGATGAAGAATGCACTGTGTGAACCTTGATTGGATTCAGGTTGTGGGGGCAAGGGGCACAAACCATAAAAAATACTGTTAATCAAAATTTAAATATGAACTGGATTTAGATTTTATAGATTTTTGTTACTTTTCACAGGGTTAAGTATATCCTTTTTCTCAGGAGATACATGCTGAAGTACTTGGAGTGAAGCATCATGATGTCTGCAACTCAGTTTCAAATGGTTCAGAAAAAGTACTTAAAGCGAATATAGCAAAATGTTAACAATGATTTAACCTAGGTGAAAAGGTTCAATGAACATTCATTGTACTGTTTTTCAATGTTTCTGTATTTTTTAAAATTGCCATAATGAAAATTTGAAAAATGGCAAATCAGTTGAAGGTTTCTAGCATGTTATTTGCTTATCAAGAGAATAAAAGCAGTCATTCATTTATCCCTAGAATACATCAGATAATGCACATCAAATATTTTCAGATGGTAGTGATGGGGTCAAGTATTAAGCCTGGCACACACTAGGCATTAGACTGTAAGCTCCATGAAGCTAAGGACAAGGTCTGTTCTCTTTTTTCTCCTTCCACTATATGTCCAGCACTTAGCAGAGTGCTAGAATCTGATAGTAGGTGTTATGTAAATTTTTGTTGACTGAATGAAGTAAATATGAAAATTCTATGCTTATAATATTTGATCCTTTTTATATTTTCTGTATATCACTGCCTTTTGGAAGTTAAAACATAAAATGTATGAATATTTATATAACAGGTACCTTTGGCAACTCCGCTTTGATTTTCAAGTCAGAACATTTTGAAGCCTTTGCTATACAAAATTTAGTTACATCTAAGCCTACCTTAATATTTTTATAAATTTCTTTTAGCTGTTTTACTTAATATTTGATTTTGAAAATGATAGCTGGATTTGATTAGATAAAAATATTTCGTGAGTATTTATGACAAAACCAAGGGGCTTGAATCCTAGATTCCTCTGAAGCTTTTATGTTTAAATTATCAAAAATTTTTTTTTCTTTTCCTTTTTTGTCTTTTTTCGTGACCGGTAATGGGATCGCAACCCTCGGTGTCGTGCCCGCACCGCGCTCAACCAGTGAGCGGACCGGTCTCTATATGGGATCCGAACCCTCGGCGGGAGCGCCGCCACGCTCCCAAGCGCTGCACTCTACTGAGTGCGCCACTGGGCCGGCCCCCAAATTATCAAATATTAAGTGGTTTGAAGTTAGCTTATTTATTTTCTATTTAGACACAGTCATCTATCATTTTCAAAATCATTCTTTTTGTAAACCCAGATGATGAGAAAAGTAACACAGGGGTAATCTCTTCAGTCTATACATTTTCTAGGTTGATTTGTTCTTGTATTTTAAAATGTCATTAAATTGATATCCTCCAACATTTTTAACAGCACTATGAAATTATTAGGGATCTGATCAACAAATCTAAGGGCCTTTCCTGCAACATGGCACTACTAATCACTGCTTTCTTTTGTGAAACTTTTTTCTCAGTTATCAAGAAAGTATGGTAATTCTTCAAAGAGGAGATGGGGCCTAGTGACAGATTGGCTCTAAGGGATGAAGGAGAGAGTAGAGAAACCTTATCTTTTTTAGAGCAAGTTTTCTTCCATTTAATCTCCCTTTAGCACTATTATTTATATTAATTTTTAAAATTTTTTATTTCTATTTAATCAATCTTAATCTGATCCTAAAGGTATTTGGCTTAAAATAAACTTATTCAGTTGTAGAATAAGAGCTTTGCCATGTGGAAATGAACAATATTCTATAGGCTTAGGAATTAATTTAACTTATTGCTCCAGAAGACTGAGTCAGAGTGATATAATGACAATACAGTGTACTGTATTTGAAGACTTGGGGTGGAGTCCAGGCTTCCTATTTATTTGCTTTCCTGACTCTGGGTAAATCAATTTCTTTGGGTTTCACCTTCCTCCAATTTTCATATATCACTGATTCTAAATAAAGAGCTGAGAGATAAGAAAATAATAAAAATAATCAAATGTAATAGGTTGAGAGGCTGGCCCGGTTGGTTAGAAGTGTGATGTTGATAATGCCAAGGCCCAGGATTCAATCCCTGTATGGCCAGCTGCTCCCCAAAACAAAACAAACAAAAAAAATGTAATATATTGGGAATATTTGCCAAGCAGTGACATGGATGATATGTATTTGATATTAATGAGTAAGATTAAAAAAAAAAATCCATATACTTTAGTGGGGACTTTAGGAGGAATAAAAGCCATTATGATTTTTTTAAAGGCAATGAACCTGGGAAATGAAAAATACAAAGCAAGGAAGACAACAGAGAGTTTAATTACATAGATTCAAGAGAATAAAAATAGTCTTTATATACTCGTGGGAAGCTAAAATACAACAAATACAAAAACCAACATGAGTGATTCCTGCAATAGTTTAAGGGTTGAAAGATGAAATTACTTTGGAAGGTAAAGAATAAAAAAAATGTTCTATAGTTAAAACTTTTAAGTTTATAATGAAATTCATAAAAGATAAACTAAAATTATTCTTATTTTGGAAAGAAACTGTCCCAAATATAACTCAATTGGTGGCATTACTTTACCTGAAATATATTGTTCAAATGTGGACTGCAAAAGGATATTGAAAACTTAGGCATCTAAGAGATTAGGCATTAAAAAGATAATAACACACTTCACAAAAGAGGAAATCCAGATGGCTAGCTGACGTATGAAAAGTCCTCAACAGCATCAGTAACCAGGGAAATGCAAGTTAAAACTTTAAAACCAATGAAATGGTACTACATACCCACTAGACTGGCAAAACTGAAAAGGACTGACGATACTGAGTGTTGTGAGGGTGTGGAGCAATGGGACTCACACATGGCTAGCATTAGTGTAGCACTTCAGAAAACAGCATGGCATTATTTAAGTTTATGATACACATAACTACTCCCAGGTATATGCCATACAGAAACTGATGTAGATGTGATGGAATACATACACGAAGAATGTTCAAAACAGCATTTATAACAGCTCCAAACTGGAAATCCAGATGTTCATCAACAACAGAATGGCTAAACAAACTGTCGTATATTGCTACAATGGAACACTGTTAATATGCAGCAATTAAAGTGAACTACAGCTATGAGTAACCTGAACAACATATGGATTAAAAACAATGTTGAACAAAAGCAGCAAGAACAACACATTACATACTATATTGTTCCATTTACATAAAGCTCAAAAGAAAGGGCAAAACTAAACAATGTTATTTAGGGGTACACATGCTTGTGATGAATAATAAAGCAAGGAAATGATTATCACAAGAAAGTTAGAATAATGGCTACCCGTAGGAGGTAGGGAAAAAGTTGTGTTCAGGAAGGTCACCAGGGGGGCTTTTGGGGTGCTGGCAATATTCCATTTCTTGACCTGATTGATTGGTTACATGGGGGTTTCCTTAAAAATTATTCTTTATACTGTAATAATGGCTTTAAGTACTTAAATTATATTTTTCAATAAAAATGCTAAAAGTAATTGATGTACTGTAGATACCATTTCTAGAAGGAAAAATTTTGCCTGATAATTTAGCTTATGCAATCTTTGACAGTAAAGACCATTAACATGGGATAATAAAACACTAATTAAATAGTGTTTCATAAGAGCTCACTTTCAAGTGTAGGAGTCGAGAACCCTATACAAGTATCCCTTTGTTATATTTAACATAGTATGCAGATCTTTATCATCAACAAATTGATGAACCCAGAAAATAACTCTGTAACCTAAGAATTCAGACTTTTTGGAATTTTCAATTAATTAGCTGTTTTCTTCTCTGGATTAATAAGCAATAAAAGGAATCGAAGAGATGCAGACCAAATTGTAAATGTATGAACTTCCTCCTATCGGTTGCCAGTTCCAGCTGTTTCCTCCTGTTATCAAGCTGTGTGTCGAGGTGGGTGGAACTTGCCAATAAGCTATTGCAGCTGTTACTTCTTAAGTAAGTGGCCCAAGGCACTCCTTAGTGTCATTCTGTCCCTCAGTGCTAAGGTTCTAAGATGGAACCACTGACAATGGAAACATTAGGCTGCTGAAAAACCCTATGTGGTACACACTTTTCTGGAGGTGTTCTCTGCTGGGTTGCAGAAATCTGATGTATCTATTCTTTTCATTCAAAGCCCACAAAGCTTAAACTCTGAGGTGCTCAGTTTTACAACATCCCCTGTCTGTGTTTTACTCCTTTAATTTCCAGCATTCCACTGCTGTAAAACAGTAAAAAGGACAAAAACAAAATTTTGTAGCCATGTGTGGCAATCACCGGTGGTCTGATTCCCTGTGAATCTCATGCGGAAGCATATGCAAGGAGATCGGTCATGTAAAGACAGTAAAGTCTAGGGTAATTTAAGCAGGATGTTTAACCTGGCTGTTGGAACTTCAGGTAAAGGGCAGTAAGTAGAGTCAGGTGCCACTTTGTGGGTCTCTCCTTGCTTTTGCCCCATCCTCCCTGCCCCCACCTTTTCTGCAGTATCTCAATAAAAAGGAGCCCTGTATTTACCTAGCGTAAAGTTTCCTCGTCTACTGTTTGCATATGGTGGTGGCAGTAGTGGCAGAACCCTGAGCTTCCCAAGAATGCCTATAATACCACCCCCACCCCGCTACCTCCCTCCCCTTCCCCCGCCGTGGAAAGACTTGTAATATCCATTACTGTTTCTTCCAGAGGAGGTAGGGTACGCCAGGGTTCAGCGACAGTACTGTGGATTCTGCTTTTACCATTGCTGCTACTTTAATCTCATTGTCACACTATTCACCAGGACAGGTTCGAGATTTCTTAGGATTCTGGTCCTTTTATCTTAAAACTTCTTTTCCTAGAAAATTACATTTTAAACTTCAAGTTTTTTACTTGAATTTACTTCTCAGGACAACATCTGAGAGAAAAGCTGCTTAATAGTGATAATATTTACTTCAGATACTTCAGAAAGGAAATAGCTTTTAAGTCAGACCCGAAACACAGGCCAAAATTTCTTGATGACGGTAACGGACACGGATGAACAACCCAAACCAGCCCTCCAAAGCTCCAAACGATAAGAATGATTCCTAAAAGTGAGGCACTAACAAATTCTCCCCTTGAAAAACAGTCAAAATTCCTTCCACTATATCCCAGAGGATCGTTCTCTCCCAGTCCTCCCCTCTCCCTGCCCTAACAACCTCCCGGAGGATGGTTTCCATACCCTTCCCGGCAATTCGCTTCCTTCTTCACTAAAGACTCAGCTTGTGACTCGTACTCAAGCCGCACCCGTTTCCTTTCATGACTTGATGGGGGAGAGGGGCGGTTTACAACTCTCATCTTTACAATGAGCTGCAGTTTACAAAGCGCTGGCACTTCCATCATCTCCTCTGGGCTCCGCGAGTGCCACGTGAGAGAGGCATTCATTCATTCATTCATTCATCAAACATTTGCTCGGCCAGACCACAAGTTATCCGGCTCTGGGTCTCACCCCACGCACCGGGAAGGGTGGGGCGCTCGCTCCTTGAAGCAGGTGCAAGCGGATCAGGCTGCAGAGCAACTTCGTCATCAGTCCGGCTTTTCGAGGGCTTCTTTGGGGCCAAATGCCTCACCTTCAGGTGGTGCGCAAGCAGAGCCTAGCTGCGCGGCCTGGGCCTCTTTGCTCCCAAAGGAACAGTCCCCACCTGCCCTAAAGAAACCTGCTACAGGGCACGCTCTCCCCGCCGCCCTCGGGTCAGGGGTAAGATCAAGCTGCCGCTTAGGCTCGACTCGGCTCCTCCCCTTCCTCTCTTCAGTTCTGACGCGGCCGTAGAGGCGGTGGCGGCTGAGGCGGCGAGTCCGGCGGCCCGAGGCGCACCCACTCGCTCGCCGATCCCCGACTTCCTCTTCCCTCCGAGCGTCATCAAAGCGCGCCAGAGTCGCCCTGGGCCGGGTGGTTGAAAAGGGGGAAAAAGGCCCGCGGAGGAAGCCTCGGAGCGGAAAGAAGAGGGAGGGGGAAGGAGAGTGGTTGCTAGGTGACTTGCGTCATCGGTAGGCGCCGTTCTCCTCCCGCCCCTCTCTCTGGAGTGAGGCGAGAGCCCCGCACAGAGCGAGGGAGACAGCGAGCTGAGCTCCGGGCGCTACCGCTACCGCCGCCGAGAGAGTGAGAGCGAGGGAGCATCCGAGAGATCCAGCCCCCTGCACTGGCCGCCGCCGAGACCTCCGCCCTAACCTGGGCCAACGGGAGCCGCGGCCGCCCTCCTTTCCCCCCTCACCTTCCCGGCCGGCGGCAGCGGCTGCTGCACACGCCGGAGTCGGAGCCCGAGCCGGAGCCTGAGCCGGAGCCGGCGGCTGGGGGCAGGGAGGCAGCTACGGCGGGCTGGGACTGGGTGGCTACTCTGCGGTGAGAGGACGCTGAGGAGTGGTCGGAGCTTCTGTCTCGTCCCAGGGCGTGGGGCGAGGGACCCCCAAGGTGTAGGGAGGGGGGTCCCAGCCGCAGCGACACATGCGGGAGCCAGGAGCGGGGGCGGCGCCGAGCGGAGCCGGCCGGGTCCCCCGCCTCGCCGCCGCCTCGGCCACCCGTCCGGGGC